>NW_018250314.1:53797-61580 GCF_001263595.1 Phalaenopsis equestris | reverse complement strand
TAGATCATTATGGAATGAATTATTCTCCAACACTTATTATGATGGAAGAGAATTCATCTGGGCAATTTGTGGATGTTCAACCTTCTTATGACGCTTTAAATGCTATTAACAATAGACCCAAATATCCTTATTTGAACTATTACAACCCAAGTTGGAAGAATCATCCTAACCTTAATTGGAATAACAATTCTTCTACAAATCAACATTGGACAAACAACCCAGTAAACCCATTAGAAAATTCATCCAACCAAGGAAATGTTAATTATAGACTTTCTTATCCTCTAGGATTTAACAGTAACACTCAATTTAAAGAAAAGAAGTTGTCTATGGAAGAGCTGATACTTAACATGGGTCAACAATTGTAGAATCGAGGAAATCAATTACAAATTCAAGGATACCAGTTACAAAATCAGGGAACTTTTATCAAGAGTATTGAAAACCAATTGGGGCATATCGCTACTGCGCTTAGTAACCGAACATTGGGAACTTTTCCTAGTACTTTGGAACCAAATCCTAAAGATTAAGGAAAAGAACAGATAAAAGCGATACAATTACAAAGTGGGAAAGAATTGGAAATAAGAGTGCAGAAAGAAACAGAAACTAAAAAAGAGAAAGTGGATGCAGAAAAAGAAAAGGATCATGAATACTCATATTTAGAATATCCACTTACACCAATGAAAATTACAATGGAGGAACCTCCACCACTGTTTCCTTAAAGATTAAAGCAACACAAAAATGATAAAATATTTTCCAAGTTTATAGAAATTCTTAAGAAATTAACGGTAAATATTCCTTTTGTAGAAGCTTTAGAGCAAATGCCCAATTATGTGAAGTTTATTAAAGATATTTTGAACAAGAAAAGGAAGTTCACTGATAATGAGACTGTTGCACTCACTTAGTGAAGAGTGTAGTGCAATTATTCAGAAAAAGCTTCCTGAAAAATTAAAAGATCCAGGTAGTTTCACTATACCTTGTGCTATCGATGAAAGATTTATGGAAGAGCTTTGGAAGAGCTTTATTCTTTATTTGATTTGGGAGTCAGCATTAATCTTATGCCTCTATCAATTTTTAAAAGATTAGGATTAGGAGAAGTCTCGCCTACTTCTGTAACTCTCAAATTAGCAGATTGTTCAGTTACTTGTCCTAAGGGAGTTATAGAAGTTGTGTTAGTAAAACTTGATAAATTTATCTTTCCTGTGGAGTTTATTATTTTAGGTATAGAGGAAGATAAAGAAAACCTATAATTTTAGGGAGACCTTTTTTAGCTACTAGAAGAGCTATGATAGATGTTCTGATGAAAAGCTATGATAGATGTTCAAAAAGGAGAATTAACTATGAGAGTTAATGAACAAGAAGTGACTTTTAACATTGCGAAATCTATGAAACACCCTGCTGTTGAAAGAGATAATGAAAGATAATAAATATTTTCGCATGAAAATTAGTGAACATCTATTGAACGAGCATTTTAAAGATTATTTTGAAGAGAAAAAAGATTTTGAAAAAAAAGATGAAGTTACTTTGGACGAAATAGAAAATGAAGAATTAGATTATGTTCAGGAAAGATTTGAGATGTTGGATATTATAGAAAATGCTGATAAGAATCTAGTTCCATCAATTATAAAACCACCTGAACTTGAGTTGAAAACATTGCCTAACTACTTGAAGTATGTATTTTTGGGAGACTCATCTACATTACCTGTTATTATTCTTCAGAGTTAAATGATTTGCAAGAGCAAAGACTTTTGGATACATTAAAAAGATATAAGAAAGCTTTTGGTTGAATCTTAACTGATATTAAAGGAATCAGCCCTTCGATCTGTATGCACAGAATTATACTGGATGAACAATATAAACCAAGAGTTGATGAAAGAAGTAGTCAAGAAGGAAATTTTGAAATGGTTGGACACTGGAATTATATATCCTATTTCGGATAGTGTTTGGGTAAGTCTAATTCATTGTGTTCCTAAGAAAGAAGGGGTAACTGCTGAAGGACAAGTGAATAATGAATTAATACCTATCAGACAAGTTACTGGGTGGCGTATTTGCATTGATTATAGAAAATTAAACACTACCACTAGGAAATATCACTTCTCTTTACCATTTTTAGACCAATAGTGGATAGACTTGCTGGGCACAAATATTTTTGTTTTTTAGATGGATATACCGGCTACCATCAAATTCTTATTGCTCCTGAGGATCAATAAAAGGCAACATTTACTAGTTCTTTTGGAAATTTTTATTTTCAAAGAATGTCTTTTGGTATATGTAATGCACCTGCAACATTCCAAAGAGATGTATGATGTCTATATTTAGTAAGTTAATTGTTGATGGAATAGAAGTGTTTATGGATGATTTCTCTGTATTTGGAATATCATTTGACGCATGCTTAAATCATCTTGAAAAAGTTTTGAAGTTATGTGAAAGAACTAATTTAGTTCTAAATTGGGAGAAGTGTCAATTTATGGCTGCAGAAGAAATTATGTTAGGGAATAAAGATTCAAAAAATGATATGAAAGTAGACCCTGCAAAAATTTAAGTTATATCTAAATTAACACCTCCTGCTCCTGCTAATGTAAGAGGGATGTAAGAGGGGTTAGAAGTTTTCTTATACATGTTGGTTTTTACAGGCGTTATATTAAAGATTTTTCAAAAATTACCAAACCTGTATGCTAACTTTAGAAAATGACAAGAAGTTTGAGTTTACTAAAGACTGTTTAAATGCCTTTGAGTTATTAAAAGAAAAGCTAATCACAGCCCCTATAACAGTTTCACCTAACTGGGAGAAACCATTCGAACTGATGTGTGATGCTAGTGATTATGCTATTGGAGATGTTCTTGGACAAAGGTACGATAAGATTTTTAAAGTTATATACTATGCTAGTAAAACTCTTAACGATGCTAAAATTAACTACACTGTTACTGAAAAAGAGTTAATTGTTATTTTGTATGCTTTTGACAAATTTAGATCTTATTTAATTGGGACTAAATGTGTTGTGCACACTGATCACTCTGCTATTAAATATTTGATGCAAAAGAAGGATGTCAAACCAAGGTTAATTAGATGGATACTTTTGATGCAAGAATTTGATTTTGTAGTTATTGATAGAAAGGGAACTGATAATCAAATTGCTGATCATTTGTCAAGATTAGAATATCATGAATTATCTGACACCGACAATGAAATTATGGAAAGTTTCCCTGATGAACAACTCTATAATATTAATGAGTGGAAAATACCATGGTATGTTGATATTGTTAATTATATTGTAAGTGATATTTTGCCACATATGCTGACATTGCAACAGCAAAGAGAATTCATTCATGATGCGAAAGCATATTTTTGGGATGAGCCTTATTTAATCAAACAATGTAATGATCTTATTATGTACATTCAAAGATTTACAAAAAAGTTTAATGTTATTCATCGAATCTCTACTTCTTTTCACCCTCAGACCTTCTTATCACCCTCAGACCAGTGGGTTAGCTGAAGTTTCTAATAGAGAGATTAAACAAATACTAGAGAAGACTGTAAACCCTAGTAGAGTAGATTGGTCTACTAGATTAGATACTCCATTATGGGCTTACAAGATTGCTTCTAAAACTCCTATTGGAATGACTCCTTTCAAGCTGATTTTTGGAAAGCTTTGACACTTACTAGTAGAATTGGAGCATAAAGCATATTGAGCGATTAAAGAATTCAATTATAATTGGAAAGATGCTTGTGAGAAGAGATTGTTACAAATGAATGAATTAGAAGAATTAAGAAATGAATCTTATGATAACGAAATAATTTATAAGGAGGAACTAAAGTTATGGCATTATCAAAAGATTAACCAAAATAACTTTGAACCAGGACAAGAAGTTTTGCTTTAAAATATAAGGCTGAAGTTATTCACTGGGAAATTGAAGTCTCGTTGGTTAGGACCCTTTACTGTGACTCGAGTTTATACTTACGGAGCTATTGAAAATGAAGATCAAAAGACTGTGAATAGATTTAATGTAAATTGACACAGATTAAAGCCGTATTTTGAGGGTAAAAGACCAAATTTTAAGAGGTTTTCATGGTTAGTCAACCTGAATAATATTTGAATAGGTCGGGTTGACGACGTTAAACCAAGCGCTTTATGGGATGCAACCCATAGTTATCTTTATTTTTATTGCGATTATAGTATTTTTGTTTGAAATTATCATTAATTTGTAGTAGATTTACTTTACTACCTATAAGTCTATGTGTGTGATTTGATTTGAACTTATATGTATGCTTTACTTTCAATTTTTGCTTTTAGATCTCTGTATAGTTGAGATTGAGCATAAAATGTTTGTTTTCAACATTTAGAGTGTTGTGGCTTGGATTGCGATGCTGAATTGATGTATTAAGGTTGAGAAAATACCAAACTTATGTGTGTCGTATAACGTGTATTGTAACCGTTGGATTTTATATATAATTGTCATGTTTTGTGTTGTTAATGTTTATTTGTGTTAGTACATCGTTTAATCACTTAAAATTTATGTCTAGAATCATTAAAGGGATGTCGACAAGGCTTGAAATTGATCAAAATCACAAAAATCTAGAAATTGAACCAATTTTGAAAATCTTGCCGATGGCGCCATCGACACCGCCGACGGCGGATTTTGATGCCGCCGATGGCGCCATCGATGCCGCCGATGGCAAATTTTTCCTGAGACTTAAGCTATTTAATTAAATAGAGCTCGTCGACGGTGCTGACGACCCCACCGATGAGGTGCCATCAACCCTGCCGTCGGCAAGATCGCGAAAATACCTCTTAAACCGTAATTTTGACCAGTCAACCGCCGCTATTCATCATCCCCTTCCTCTTAGAAAAAACAAAAATTTTGATCTAGGGCTTGAAGATCTTGGATTTGGGGCGATTTCAAAGCGTTTAGACACCGGATTTAATCATCTCTCGGTAAGAGCTTCACTCCAAACTAAAAATATTTTATTTTCACCTTAAAAATTTCTTCCACATTGAAGAGATCCGAAAAAAAATTGAGAATGTGGAGAAAATATTTGGAAGAAATTAATGGAACTTAGTTTTGAACTCTTAGAGTCACTCTTGGAAGCAATTATTTGAGTATTTGAAGTGTATTTTGGAATTTTTTTATATATATAAAATTTTGAATAGATTGAAATGGCTCCACGATAAAAAAGGCGACTTGAGTTTGACGAGTCTCGCTTCATCAATGCGAAAGCTCAGTCAAGATTTACTTCAATATTGCAAGGGAAGAAATGTATACAATATCATGTTTTTTAGAGTATGGGAGGAAAATTCAAACGAGTTATTACCGAACAGAGGTGGGAAAATTTTTGTTATACCACCAATAAGGCTGCTGTGAATGTTTTGAAAGAATTATATGCCAATGTGTTATATTCTGAGGACGGAACCGTTCGAGTAAGAGGGTTTTTTGTTGAGTTTAGTGCCGCCCGCATTAACTCATTTTATGAAGTCCCAGACTCCTATATCTGCAATTATGAAACCTTCAGTACAATGGAAGGTCTGCTAAACGATGTCATTAACTTTCTCACTGATGGGAAAGGTACATGGAAGATAAATCAGCTAGAACGGGTAAATTTTTCTGCTTCCATGTTGAATTCCACTTCTAAAGCGTGGCACTTTTTTTATTTCCTCTACTCCGTTACCTACCTATCACCATAGTGAGGTAACAAGAGATAGAGCTATTCTGAATTTCTATATTCATAACAACCAGACTATAAATGTGGGGAGAATTATTTATAAGAATATTTTGACCATGGCAAAGAGTGAATCAAGTGGAGGTTTGGGACATCCTGGCCTCATTTATGCACTTTACCAACTTTCTGAAGTTGAAGCTGGAGATGATGAAGAATGGGTTTACCCTATGAAGCCCATTAGTAAAGCTAATTTAAAGACATATAAATCCCATGAAGGATAGAGATCTGGGAGTAGGAGTACAGAACCTTCTACTAGTAGAGATATCCCCTCTACTAGTTATGACCTTCCTTCCTCTAGTTCCCCTACCCTTCAAGATTTAATGAATGAGTTAACCTTACAGCGAAAGAGTATAGTGAAAATAAATGAAAGAATTGGGGGATTAGAACGTAGACATAATTATGATAGTGAGTACCTCCAGAGGCATTCCAACTTCGAGATAGCTTACTACGTAGCTCAGGCCCGACATTACAGAGGTGAGCTTGATGTTACTTTACCTGAATGCCCCCATTATACTCAGTATCAACCCAATCCATCTGGTGACCAGGGAGATGAAGATATAGCATGGGATTTTGATATATTATAGTAATTGATGTACTTTTATTTTTGTAATTTGTGTAATATAGATAGATGTTTGTTTGTTTGTACTTTCATTTTTATTTTGTTTGCAGTTAGATAATTTTTAATTATTATTATAAATGTTTAGTGCTGTAGTTGAAATTTGCATGTATAGTTATAATAGAGTTTGATTAGTACTTTGTAAAATTGTATTGTGAAGTGTTAGTGAAATATTATGTTTGTATAATGTTTAGTTTATTACTTATTTCAAAATTTCATTACCCAGCAAATTCTCTAATGCTTTATATGTATAGAAAGCTCCTAATATTATAGACCAGTTAAAGTAAGAAATTTGAGAAGGAATTGCAAAAATTTCAGAAAGATGAAAATGCCTAAAGTACTGTGGTATGATTTATATTTAGAATTATTTTTTCCACCTGTATCATTCCATATTGAAAATTTTAAGTTTGGGGGAGGGAAGAAAAAGATTAACTATTATATATTCTCAATTTAAATATTTTAAAAAATTATTAATATGATTTCTTGTAGTTAATTTAATTCAGATAACTATATTTTGTAAATATTTAAATATTATGTTAGATTTAACGTAATATTTTTGTAAGAAAAATTAATTTTGTAGATTAAGATATTTTGTATAAGAGAATAAGACTATAGTTAACTATTTAAACTAAATAAAACTATATTTTGATAAATTTTGAAGTATAAGAATCTTAGAAATTCATTTAAGAAAAAAAGATTATGGCTCAATGATGTAAAAGCTATGAAATGCTTATAAGGTAAAGGAATGCTTTGAGTTTCAAATTTAGGAAAAGAAAGGTGATGTTCAAAATCATTAAAGGCTAGTGTTAAGAATCTGGAAATTCATTTGAGAAGAAAAGATTGGGGCTCAACGATGTAAAAGCTATGAAATATTTATAAGGTAAAGGAATGCTTTGAGTTTCAAATGTAAGGAAAGAAATGTGATGTTCAAAATTATTAAAGGCTATCCAGAGTAATCTTCACTTAAAAAAGAAAAAGAAAGGATTGACAATAATCCCTGAAAAGAAAAGAAAAATATATAGGATTGAAAGCAATCCAAACGATATATATATATATATATATATATATATAAGTGAGGAGAAGCTTGAGGAGATGCCTAATCAAAAATTGTCTTCACTTGGACTTACCTAAAAAGAAAACCTAAATACATTCTTGAACTTATATTTATGGAATAAAATCTTTTACTAGTAATGTTCCCATGAAGTTCCTATCATTTGAATATTTTAAGTGAGTTGATATTACAACATATAGTCATACCTATCATTTGAATAGTCTTGTACCTACTGAGTTAATTTAATTACTTGAAATTTTTCTAAAAATCTCACTATAGTATTTACTTAAATCAAACTATTAGTATTTTTGAATTAAAACTTTACCACAGTAGATCATAACATTTATGTAGTACTAAAATTACTTGAGAACAAGTAATAGTTAAGTTTGGGGGATTTTGACCAAAG
>NW_018250314.1:51461-53535 GCF_001263595.1 Phalaenopsis equestris | reverse complement strand
AAAATAAGCAAAAAACCTGCCAACGACGCCATCGAGGCCGCCAACGGCGAGCACGTCGGTTCTCTCAACAAATGCATTGAATGTGGACGATTTTTTATGGGATGCTTGGGAAACTCTTGAAAACTCTTCTACAACATTAAAAAAAACATTTGTAGGACAAAAAAGTGTGTATTTGTGGGTGTGTCCACTGATTTTTTGTTATTTGTGGTGCCCATTAGAGTGTAGAGAGTGGTTAGTATTGTGAGGAATCCTTCGAGAGATTGTAAGAGCGGAAGGAAAGTGAGAGATTTCTTCCTCCTTGCCGCTTCGAAGGAGAACCTTGTGTATTGTAAAGAAAGGAAGAGACTCAGAGGAACTTCGAGGATTTTGCTTGGAGAGTAATTAGAGTTAAGTTGTATTTACTTATTGAAGTTTGTATGACTTTGCTTTTATATATAAATTCCAAGTTTTGTCGTATCTTATGCATGAGTTTTGAGTAGTTTTCTCTGTCTTCCTCCTTGTCTTGAGATTTTTTTGAAATGGTGATTTGAATTGGTTGTGCCATGAGAATGTTAAAGAAGTTGTGATGATCTTTTCACTTCAATCTTAATTTACTTTCAATCTGGCTAATTGATTTGTTAAAATATTTTGATTTTTACAACTAAAGTGAAGATTACATCTAAGATTTAGGGAGGTCAAGGTCCTTGAAAGTTGAATGCAAATTAATAGGGAAATAAAAATTATCGGGCGTAGAATTGGAGATTTTAGAGTGACAGGCTAAAATTCTCGATTTGGTCCTATTGTTTGGGTGCTGAAGTGTAGATGTTAGCCCTCAAGCGAGGGGAACGTGGGAGCTCCGAAGTGAGAGTTGGTATTCTCCCAGCCTAGCTGTAGATTCAGTAACTAAGCATAAGATTAGTCAATGTTCTTTTTGCCTGGTCCAAAGGGTAAAGAATAGGTATGCTCCTATTTAGCACAATACAATTTGAACTGATTCAATTTATCCATTCACTTATATTTCTTGATAAGGAGAATGATGTTTTCTTATATATTGAACTTCACATTAGAAACTTTATTAGTAGAATTAGTTAATTAAGAGTTTAATAAAATAACATTTTTATTTCAATTGCCTATTAGTGACAAATATGCAATTTGAACTATATTGTTGTGATTAAGTATTGATTTTTTTAAATCTTAGTTCATAGCCTCTAATATTACTCCTTGTGAGATTGATATCCAGGACTCCACTAGAGCCCTATATTACTTGAGCGATACGTATACTTGCCTTGATAAGTGTGACTTTGAATTATTGAATATTTTATACACATCTTTAACAAATCTATAACCGTTGTCAAGATTTTGGCGCTGTTGCTAGGAATTCAAATCTTCTAGCAGCAGTGTCAATTTTTTGTAGTTTTAAGCATATATAAAGTCACTGTCAACTATCCATTTAGGATGTGAGAGACTCACTCTTTGCATCGTATCTTTGTGAGATCTTTGAAAGCATCGACGCATTCTCATATAAACTAGCTCTCATTTGGTCAGGTTTAATATAAATAGCGTCGAGGCATTCTCATATATATATAAGCCCCTTTACTTTCTCCAACAGCCAAATTCAATAACTTCATCAGTGATGTTGGTCTATTTCATCTAGGCTTCCAAGGTCCAAAGTTCACTTAGAGAAGAGGCACTTTGTGGGAAAGATTGGATAAATTGCTTGGCAACTCCTTATGGTTTCAAACCTTCCCATTCTCTACTGTCACTCACCTTGCAATGGCTGGATGTAATCACAGACCTATCCTTTGCTCCATACAGAACACTACTAGACCAACTCATACACCTTTCAGATTTCAGAATATGTGGACTCTACATCCTGATTTCATTAAGGAAGTGGAAAACAAGTGGAATTCCAACCTGAATGCAGACCCCTGGATCAGATTATGGTTAAAACAAAAGAACTTAGCCTCTCATCTGAAAAAATGGAATTGGGAATGATTTCGTAATGTCAATGAACAACTAGAGGCCATCCAAAAAGAAGTTCATAGTTTGGAGGAAGGCTTACAAATGGGGATGAACTCTGAATATGAGGTTCACC
>NW_018250314.1:38027-50953 GCF_001263595.1 Phalaenopsis equestris | reverse complement strand
GTTAGATCTTGACAGAATTTGTAGAGGAGGAAATGTCATTTTCAAACTGGACATAAGCAAAGCCTATAATACCATTAACTGGGAATTCATCCTTGATACTCTTTCTGCTAGAGGCTTCAATGAAGGATTTATAAATTTGATACACAGATGGCTTAAATGCAATGCACATTCAATTCTGATCAATGGCAAGTGTCATGGCTTCTTCAATGCTACCAGGGGGATCAAGAAGGGAGACCCCTTATCTCCAACCATTTTTATACTTGATCCGGACTACCTTTCAAGACAATTGAATAAGTTGGTTACTAATTCACCTCATTTGGCTTTCCATCATAGCACTAATATCCTTATAAGCCATTTAGCTTATGCTGATGACATAATTATTTTCTCCAATGCTTCCAAGAATTCTGTCAGGAGGGTATATAAATGTCTTCTCCACTTTCAGCATACTTCAGGTATGACACTCAACAAACAAAAATGTCAATTTATTATTAATAAAAACTCCACACCTTAGCTCAAGCACTGGATATCTGAATACACTGGATTTTGCTATGACAACCTCCCCATTAAATACCTTGGAATACATCTACTCAAAGGCAGAACTAGACAAACACATTTTCAGGATGTCATTGATCAGATCAAAGCACAACTTGAACATTGGACTAACTCTTTCCTCTCTAATCGTGGGAGGATCACTGTTTTAAGGAGTATTCTCACTGCAATGCCTTCTTATGTACTACAAATGTTCTCCATGCAAAAGGGTACTCAAGACTCTATTGGAAGGATCTTCAATAAATTTCTCTAGTCTGGTCAAAGAAAGCAATTTCACTCAGAAATTATGTAAACCTTTGCAAGCTGGTGGGCTGGGCTTCAAAGACTTCCAACACCTGGGTTTCATAAATCTTTACAAATTATGGATCAGATTCAGATCCCAAGATAGCCTTTGGGCAAGAATTCTAAAAGGGAAATACTGCAGATTTTTTCACCCTACTTTGGTATCCAAAAGGATGGGGGATTCCAAACTTTGGACAAAACTGCTGAAAATTAGAAATAAAGCTGAGGAACTCTTCCTTTGGGAGCTAGGAGATGGGCATATCAACTTTTGGTTAGATAACTGGGTCAGCAATGGAGAGAAACTTGAGTGCCTCACCCCCAATCCCAACACTAATTGTCTAGTCAGACATTATTGGTCTGATAATCAGTAGAACTGCAGACTGTTGAACACTATTCTTTCTAGTGAACATGTGAGGTGGGTTAAGGAGACTCTTATCTCATCCATTTCCAAAGACAAAAATATTACTAAACAGGCTTACTCCCAAAAATTATCAGCCTACATTTACCATCATTTCTTTAATTGGAATCAGATGCCTTGGGGTCATGCAATTTGGGGCAAAATCTTAACTCCCTCTATGTCCTTTTTCTACTAGAGACTCTGGCATTCCTTACTTCCTACAGATGATATATTAAAGATGAAAGGGCTGAGAGGGCCTTCAATCTGCCCACTTTGCTATGCTGCTGAAGAAACCTTGGATCACCTATTTTTCTCATGCACCCTCTCACAAGAAATTTGGTTAGGTTTAATCAAGCTCCTGAGAATTAATAGTCATAATGTAAGCTGGCTTAAATTCTCTACAAGCTGGGAAGATTGACATAACAACAACCTTTGGGTGATACCCTGTATTGTGGCTTGGTTCATATGGATGTACAAAAACCACAACAAATTTGATGAGAAGTTTTCAAGGTCAAAATCTGTGATTATTAATTGTATCTGTTATATTCAGAAATTGATCAAGTTTCATCATTTCCCTAATGTTATAAAGCACTGGACTCCAGGAAACAATACCCCTCTTCTTCAGTCTTTCAAACTAATCCTTTGGAGCCCTCCCCCTACTGGTTGGTTGAAGGTCAACACTGATGGCGGCTTCTCAAATGGTTGTGCTAGTATTGGGGGAATCTTTAGGAACCCTCAAGGTTCTCCCATTCTGTATTTCACTGCTCCTGCTGTGGCAATGGATGCTCTAGAGGTTGAATTCATAGCTATCTACTGGGCTATCAGAATTGCTTGTTACTACCACATGGGTCCTTTGAATATAAAAACAGATTCTATTAATTGTATTAAAATCCTTCTTCATGATGAAACCCCCCTTGGAATATAACCAGATGGAATAATCTGTTAGTTGCCCTACTACCCAGACACATGATCAATATCAATTATATTCCTAGAGAGGGTAATTGTCCAGCTCATTGGCTTGCCTCCCAGGGTAGAAATACTGAACAGATTTTTGTTGGGCTGACACTTACACTTGAGTTAAAATTCCTACTGATTGGTGACAATTTGGCACTCCCCTATATCAAATGTATGTAACTTCTATAGAAGGTAGATCCTTGGGGGAAGGTATTGAGTTACATAGTGTTAGGCTTTACTGTTGGTCCTTGTGTGGGGAAATATACATTGTTGGGTGTAGAATTGGAGATTTTTAGGGTGACAGACTAAAATCCCCAATTCGATCTTAGTGTTTAAGAACTAAAGAGAGATTTAGCCTTCAGGAGAAGGGAAGTGGGAGCTATGGAGTGGGAGACAGTATCCTCCTAGCCTAGCCACGAATTTAGGGACTAAACCTAAGATTAGCCAATGATTTTATATAACAATGAATCAGGTTAGAGAATTAAATGTGCTCCTATTTGGCACAATACAAATTTAAACCCTTTATCTCATCTCATTTCACCAAAAACTCATTGTGGTGGGAAAGATGTTTTTTCATATTAGAAAACTTCGTCACATAAACATAGTTTAGTAGTTACTATTTTAAATTTTGAATTAAAATTTTGCTAGTAGTTAATAATTTAGTTTTTATAGTATCTCAAACATTCAAAATTAGTGACAATAATTTTATTTTATTTCTGTGAATTTCCTAGTTATATTATCATTTCAAATTTAAACCTTCCTCGTGGGATTGATATTTGGGACTTAAATAGAAAATCTTATATTACTTGATAAAGATTCGTATACTTGCGTAGAATCCCAACATTAAGTGTTTAATATTATTATTTGTAAAATACCACATCAAGTTTTTGGCAACGTTGTCAAGCAGAGTCAACTTTATAAATTTTACACAACTATATTTTCTCGAGATCAAGTTTTTGGCGTTGTTGCTAGGGAAGGTAACGATAAATTAAATAGGTTTGGTAAATTAGGAAATTTAAAGACAAAATACATAATATCAAATATATATATATATATTCATATATATATACAATCAAAAATCCAATATATATAACTATATATATTTAAGAGTATTTTTACGAAATTTTTCCTTGCTTATTATATTTGCTTAAGTGAAATATTGGATCTAAAGGTTTAGTACCTTACGATTCAAAATTAAAAAGTACTAATAGAAAAGTTCAAAAATAATAAAAAGAAATTAAAAATTTGAATGAAATGAAAAATAACTTAGATAATCAAATAAATGAAAATCGACAAAGTCCTTTAAAAGATTATGTTAATCTGACAGCAGATGAACTTTACTTAACTATTCAAAATCCAGATGTTGCTGCTAATTCATTTAAGATTAAACCTATTATTATCCAAATGGTACAAAATAATCAGTTTGGAGGAACACCTACTGAAGATCCTAACTTACATCTTGCTAGTTTTCTTGAAATTTGTGCTACTTTTAAATATGATGGAGTGTCTAATGATGATGTTAGGCTTAGACTTTTTCCTTTTTCATTAATGGATAAGGCTAAAGCTTAATTAATTCATTATCACCTAGATCTATCAGAACTTGGGGAGAACTATCAAAAAAATTTTTGGCTGAATATTTTCCACCCTCAAAAACTGCTAAGCTTAAAAACGATGTTACAACTTTTTGTTAGTTTGAAGGGGAATCAATATATAAAGCTTGGGAAGGATTTAACGATCTCCTTAGAAAATGTCCACACCATGCTTTACTAGATTGGTTAATAATTCAAACTTTTTTAATTCAAATAATTCAAACTTTTTATAATGGATTAGTAGGTTCACTTAGATCTATTATAGATGTTGCAGCAATTTGATCACTAATGTCAAAACCTTTTGATGAAGCATACTCTTTAATAGAAGAAGTGGCTACTAATAATTTTCAATGGCGCTCTAAATGGGTAAATCCTAAGAGATTAGCTAATATTCATGACTCTGATGTAATGTCTATATTAGTTTCTCAAATTATTGTTATATCAAAAAAGATTGGTCGAATTGGAGTGAACTATTCTCAAATACCACCAGTATTAAAGGAAAATTTTCTAGGGCAGATAATTGATACTCAATCATCTTATGAAATCATCTTATGAAACTTTAACTATGAAACTTTAACTGCTATAAATAATCGAAATAACAATCCCTATTCTAGCTATCACAAATCTGAATGGAAAAATCACCCTAATTTTAGTTGGAATAATTATAACAATTCAATGAACCCCTCGGGAAATTTAAACAACAAAGAAATCATAATTATCAACCTTATTTCCTCCTGGATTTAGCTCTAACTCTATCCCACAAGTAAAGGAAAAGAAGTTAACGATGGAAGAAGTAATGTTGAATATGGGAAATCAAACACAAAATTAAGAGGCTGCTATTAAAAATATTAAAAATTAATTAGGACAGTTTACTACTACACTTAGTAACAGACCTTCAGGAAATCTTTCGAGTACGGTGGAAGCTAACCCAAAAGATCAAAATAAGAAGCAAATTAAAACTAATCAATTATGAAGTGGAAAAGAAGTTGAATAAGTAGAAATAAGAATCCAAAGAGAAACTGAAGTTGATGAGGAGAAGGATGAGATTGAAAGTAACCACAATGAAAATGAACAAATACAAGTTCCCTTAGAAAAACCATTACCTATGTTTCCTCCACAACTGAAGCAGAAGCATATAGACAAATAATTTACAAAATTTTTAGAAATCCTTAAAAAGTTAACGATAAAAATTTCTTTCATTGAGGCTTTAAAACAAATATTAAGTTATGTGAAATTTATGAAAGATATACTAAACAAGAAATGGATGCTTGCAGATCATGAGACTGTTACACTCAGTGAAGATTGTAGCGCTATTATTCAAAAAAAGCTTCCTGAAAAGTTAAAAGATCCCGGTAGTTTTACTCTACCTTGTGCAATTTTTGAAAACTTTTTTTTTTAAAAGACTTATGTGATTTTGGAGCGAGTATCAATCTTATGCCTCTATCGAATTTTAAATGTTAAGATTTAGGAGAGATTTCCCTTACTACTGTAACTCTTCGGTTAGTTAATCGATCAATAACATATCCTAAAGGAGTTATAGAAGATGTATTAGTAAAAGTGGATAAATTTATTTTTCCTGTAGACTATATAATATTAGATATGGAGGAAGATAAAGAGATTCCTTTTTTTTTGGGGAGACAATTTCTTGCAATAGGGAGAGCTGTGATAGATATGCAAAAAGGAGAATTAATGATGAGAGTGAATGATCAAGAAGTAACATTTAATATTGCAAAAGCTATGAAATATCTTGCAATAAAAAAAGATAGTGAATGTTTTAGGATAGAAGTTACTAATTATCTAAGTAATGAGTAATTTAAAAAAGTGTTTGAAGAAAAATTAATGCAAGAAGAATTTAGTGAGAATGAGAATGAAATAAAAGATGAGAATTTAGATTAAACTCAGGAAAAATTTGAAACTTTAGATTTATTAGAAAATGATAATAAAAATCTTATTCTTTCAAGTTTTGAACCACCTGAACTTGAACTGAAAGTATTACCTGCCCATTTAAAATATGTTTTTAGGAGATTCATCTACATTATCTTATGTGTTAACTGAAATTCTAGAACAAAAATTAATAGAAATATTGAAAAGATATAAAAAGGCTTTTGTATGGACTTTTACATATATTAAAGGAATTAATCCTTCAATTTGTGTGCACAAAATTCTATTAGATGATCAATAAGAACCTAAAGCTGATCCTCAGAGCAGATTAAACCCAATAATGAATGAAGTTGTTAAAAAAGAAATCTTAAAATGGTTAGATGCTGGAATTATATATCTTATTTCATACGGTGCTTAAGTGAGTCCAATTCACTGTGTTCCAAAGAAAGGAGGAGTGACCGTTCAAGTAAATGACAAAAATTAATTATTCCAATAAGACAAGTTACTGGTTGGCAAATTTGTATAGACTATAGAAAATTAAACATGGCCACCAGGAAAGATCACTTTCCTTTACCCTTTCTAGACCAAATGTTGGATAGATTGGCTGGAAACAAATATTACTGCTTTTTAGATGGATATTTTGGTTATCATCAAATTCTAATTTATGTTAAGGATCAAGAGAAAACGACATTTACAAACCCTTATGGAACATTTTCTTTTCAAAGATTGTCTTTTGGACAATGCAATGCACATGTGACATTTCAAAGATGTATGATGTCAACATTTAGCAATTTGATTGAACATAGAATGGAAGTATTTATGGATGATTTCTTTGTATTCAGGACTTCATTTGAATTATGACTAAATAATTTGGAAAAATTTCTAGAATTAAGTGAAAAAATCAACCTAGTACTAAATTGGAAAAAATGTCAATTTATGGTTGCAGAAGGAATTGTACTTGGACATAAAATTTTTGAAAATGACATGGAAGTAGATCCTGCAAAAATTTAAGTTATTGAAAAATTACCACCTCCTAATACGGTTAGAGGGGTTAGAAGTTTTCTATGACATGCTGGTTTCTACAGGCATTACATAAAAAAAATTTCAAAAATAACTAAGCCATTATGCAAACTCTTAAAAAAAGATATAAATATTTGATTTTAATGAAGAATGCATAAAAGCTTTAGAACTTTTAAAATAAAAATTAATAACTACACCTATAATAGTCCTACCTAATTGAGAGAAACCATTTGAAATAATGTGTGATGTGAGTGATTATGTTATTGGAGTTGTTTTAGGATAAAGGCCCAACAAAGTTCTTAAAGTAATATATTATGATAGTAAAACTCTAAATGATGCTCAAATTATTTACACTACTACTGAAAGAGAGTTATTAGCTATTTTCTATGCCTTTGATAAAATTAGATCTTACTTGATTGAAACCAAATGTATAGTGCATACATATCATTCTGCTATCAAATACTTGATGCAAAAAAGGATGCCAAACCAAGATTAATTGGACAGATACTTCTATTGTAAGAATTCAATTTTATTGTGAGTGATAGAAAGGGAAATGATAATCAAATAGTTTATCATTTGTCGAGACTAGAAAAAGAAATATTAACTTATTTTGCAAAAGCAATTTTAGAAAATTTCCACGATGAACAATTATATAATATTTATGAAATAAATATAGTGTGGTATGTCGATATAGTAAATTATATTGTAAGTAATATTTTACCACCAGATATTAAGAATCAATAACTAAAGAAATTTATATATGATTCAAAATTCTATTTTTGGGATGACCCATACTCATATAAACAATGTAAAGATCCAATTATTAGAAGGTGTGTGCCTTATGAAGAAACTCAACAAATAATTGAATGATTCTGAATTTGGAGGACATTTTGGAACAAATAGAACTGCATATAAAATTTTGCAAGTTAGATTTTATTGGCCTACTCTTTTTAGAGATGTTAATGAATATATTAAAACATGTGATCAATGTCAGCGAGTAGGAAATATTTCTAGAAGACACAAAATGACTCTAAATTACACATTCGAAGTTGAAATTTTTGATGTGTGGGGATTAGATTTCATGGGACCATTTATGGGACCATTTATGCCTTCATTTATATGCCTTCATTTAGATATTTATATATATTACTTGTTGTTGATTATATGTCTAAGAGGATTGAAGCTGATGTTGTACATAAATGTGATGCTCGGAGTGTTTCTAACTTTTTAAATAAAAATATTTTTATAAGATATGGAATGTCGAGAGTAATTATTACTGATGGAGGATCCCATTTTAGGAATAAGAGAATCGATAAATTGCTTAAAAAATATGATATTATGCATAGATTCTCTATTATTTATCATCCTCAGACTAGCGGCCTAGCAGAGATACCAAATCGTGAAATAAAATGAATTTTAGAAAAAGTTGTAAACCCTTATAAATTAAATTGGTCTGCTAGATTAGATACTGCATTATGGGTATATGAAACTGCTTATAAGACCCATATTGGAATGTCCCCATATAGACTTATTTTTGTAATAACATGCCACTTACTAGTAAAACTGGAGCATAAAGCATTTTGGGTTATTAAAAAATTTAATTTTAACCTAAAAGATGCTGATGAGAAAATATTATTGCAACTCAATGAAATTGAGGAGATTAGAAATGAAGAGTATGATAATGCAAAAATCTATAAAGAGAAAATGAAAATATGACATGATCGAAAGATTATTAAAAAGAAGTTCGAACATTCCTTTCGAGGTCAGAACATCCCTTTCAAGGTCAGGAGTTAAGGACCAACCTTGAAAAGAAAGGAATCAGAAGTTAAGGACTGATTCCAAAATGAGAATTGAAAGTTAAGGATGTTAAGGATACTCAAGAGAGAGTCAGAAGTTAAGGACCGACCTCGAAGGGAAAGGAATTAGAAGTTAAGGACCGATTCCAAAATGAGAATTTAAAGTTAAGGATCAATCTCAAGAGAGAGTCAGAAGTTAAGGACCGACCTCGAGAGGAAGAGGAATCAGAAGTTAAGGACTGATTACAAAATCAAAATTGAAATTTAAGGATCACTCTCAAAAGAGAATCAAAATTTAATAACCGGCCTCAAAAGGAGGAGGAATCAGAATTTAAGAACTGATTCTAAAAATGAGAATTGAAAGCTAAGGATCAATCTCAAGGGAGAGTCGAAAGTTAAGGACCGACCTCAAAGGGAAAGGAATCAGAAGTTAAGGACTGATTCCAAAATGAGAATTGAAAGTTAGGGATCAATCTCAAGAGAGAGTTGGAAGTTAAGGACCGACCTCAAAAGGAAAGGAATCAGAAGTTAAGGACTGATTCCAAGATGAGAATTGGTGATGTTGAATCCAAAGATATGTGTTGTGTGAAATTGTTGACATTGTTGAAGAAAATCTGCAAAATTTTTGTGAGGTTTTGTGTAGAATGTGAAATTTCACAAGGATATGAACAGTTAATTTAGACAAGGATAGTCGTGCTACGCGAGTAAAGATGAGGAAGCCTCGAAATTGAGAGAATCGACTCAAAAGATTTATTTTCTTTTCTTGTTGTTTTTATCACATTTAATTATCAAAATATGTTTTCAAAATTTAATTTTAGTTGGTTGATTTTTCAAAAGAGTGTTTTATTTGAATTTTATTATTAAGTTTTTATTATTTTTTTCTTTTTTCAATGTAATATCGAACCAACTTATGGTTCGTGGCTTTTATCCATCGCACCAAAAAGGGCAATTGAACAGAACGACATAATTCTGAAAGAGGTTTCATTAATCTGCTCCAATAAATGTTACAGATTGAGTGTAGGCCAAAGCCTCAAAAAGTACAATATGCTATCTGCATCAAAGTACATCCAAAAATGTTCCATGCCAAGTACATACCATAGGTTGAGCATGCCTGATACATATCATATCTACTATAATAGAAATGCAGTTAAACGGAAAGGAATCCTTTGAATTTCTATCCCCGGTGTGGCAAGCTCCTGATCAAGAAAACCTTCTAAGCCATGTGTTGGCAACAATTTTTGATGTCACGAGTGTAGAGTGTCCACTTGCACGGCTTAAGATGATCTACGGTTCGTCCGCAGCATCCGATGGCTCGAGGCACTCACCTGGGACATTTTGACGCGTGTTGAGGGGCACGTAGTAAGGGTCATTTTGCTAAGCTATGGCTTTCACTCAGGTTAAGGGCAGTCGGCATTTGACACGTCAAACGACTCCGATCGGGGCAAATAAATATTATGTGACGCGTCGCGCGCAATTTTGGCTTGAATTGGCCCGATCACTTGACGAAGTGGTCCAAATGACCCCAAATTGTGAAACGGACCCTGCCAGTGTGTCCGGAATGTCGATTTCGCTTATGGAGGATGTCCACTTTGCTTCGGCTTCGCGGGCGGGTAAAAAATATGTGAATTATTGTTTTGGGTACGATAGTCGAAAAAGTGACCCAAATGACCCCGAATAACGAAACAGACTACGCCAACGCGTCCGGAACATCGATTTTTCGCCGCGAGGCCGTATACGGTTGAAAAATAGATGAAGAATAATTGTAATAATAATATAATAATTATTATTATAATATAATATATTATTATATATATATATGAAGATATAAAAAACAACGCATCTCTCCTCCCTCTCTCCCCTATCTATCGCAGAACCTCCGTCGCAAGATTTTTTTTTGCAAACCCTAGCCGTAGCTTGCCACAACTCGCGCCGCCGGCCTTGCTGCCCGACCTCCCTCCTCGCCGGTGACTCCCCAGGTGCCAACGCCCCCGTCCGGCGTCCCTTTCTCCAGTCGTCCGACCAGCCCTCGCCAAAAATTTGTGCTTTGCGCCCGGACCCCGTCGCTAATTTCCCCTCGCCGGCGAACGAAGTCTTCGGCGTTCTCCAGGCGCCGGATCTCCTTCTCCGCAACAGATCTAGCCTGTCAGCCGACACGCCGGAGCAATTCCTTCTAGGCCAGCCGCACGCCGAGATCTCATCTCCTCACCGGCTGCGTCCCCGTCCCGCCGACCTCCTCCAACACCAGCGTCGAGATCCCACCGGTCTGAGCTCTCCCACGCCGGCCTCCTATCTCGTTCCGAGCTTCCCCTTCACCGACCTCCTTTATTGACCGCAGCACTCTCCTCGTCCTCTCCTTTCACCGGCGAAGCCTTTTCTGGCGGGTGAACCTTCCGTTGGCGTCGCACAGCTTGCCTTCATCTCCTTGCAAGCAGAGAAGAGGGTGGAGTTTGAACCTCCCACCTCGCATTTTTCTTGCGTGCCGTCGATGAGCTACTCCACCTCGTCGTCCCTCACTCCCCAGTGGTCGAAATATCTTGTCGGAGTAGTTTGCTGCCGAGGGGCAGCGACGACACCGCTACTTGAAGAGGCGTAGACGTCTTTTATTTTGCGAGAAAAACCTCCTCCCGGGGTTCGCCGGTGTCGAGTGTCGTTATGGTATATGTTTCGTTTGCATTTTTAAGCAAAGAATTGCGTTGGCACCCGTCACGGTGGTGAGACTTTCTCCCTCCTAGCCAGCCTTAGGAATAGTAGAGTCTAGGCGTGTGGGTTCGATCGCCCACACGGGGTGCGTGCGCCGACGTGGGTCGGCGTGACGGCGTGCCTGCGTAATGGATCGTTGAATTTCCTAGAGTCAGCCTTTAGGTTAAGACTTCCTATGCGTGGCCAAATACCCCCGTAGAGCCGAGTGTCTCCCCTCTTGTGGCGAACCTTAGCACAAGTCCCGATGGGTCGGAGTCCCTCACTCCCCTTGCTTTGGATTCCCCAACTTTACTTGGAGAAGTTGGGAGGTCGAACTTGGCAAAGCGAGAGAAGATTTTTAGCTGGCTCGCTTTGCAAAGTTTGGAGGAGTTCGCAAAAATAGGAAAAGCCTTGTAGCTATCCTATTTCGCGACGTCGTGGAGAGTTTTCCCCATGGAGATCCGAGGAGAAATTCCCCATATTTCCTCACCAAAGCAAGAGGCAGCGGTGCCGCACATCCAAGGGTCCAAACCTTAAGTCTCCCAGGTGAGGTCGCTAGCACGAGTCCGGTTTGCTATCTGCATGTTGGTTTGCTATATAGTGCATTTTTTGCTGGATGCATGTTGCATTTCAGTTTGCGCCGACTGGCCACCCCGGGCCAGCGAGCATCTTACTTAGCTCCAACCGGCCGCCCCGGTTCGCTTGATGCATGTTGCATTTCACTTCGCTCCAACCGGCCGCCCCGGCCCGGTGAGCCTCTCACTTTGCCCCGACCAACCGCCCCGGTCCAGGGAGCATTTCACTTCGCTCCGATAGGCCGCTCCGGCCCGGTGAGCGTATCACTTTGGTTCGACCGACCACCACGGCCCGGTCGACAGATCACCTGCATTTTTGTGTGCTTTTGCATTATATCACATGCTTGTCTGCTTGCATGTCGCACCATATGTGTTCGTATTTGCACTTGGGTGATTCTCCCTAGCTAGAATCACCATTTTCTCCGGGTCACTGCCGCCTCGGTACACCTTTCTTCGGGTCACTGCCTCCACGGCACACCCATCTTTCAGGCCCCTGTCGCTACGACACGCCCATCTATTTTGGTCACTGCTGCTACAGCACACCCATTTCTTCGGGCTGCTGCCTCCACGGAACGCCCATCCCTTTTGGTCACTGCCTCTACGATACACCTTCGGGCCACTGCCGCTACAGTACGCCCATCCCTTTTTGCCACTGTCGCTACGACACACCCATTTGTTCGGGCCGCTGCCTCCATGGCATGCCCATATTTTCCTTCGGGCCACTGCCTCCACGGCACGCCCATCACTTTTGGTCACTGCTGCTACGGTACACCTTTCTTCGGGTCATTGCCTCCACGGCACGCCCATCACTTTTGGGTCACTGTCGCTACGGTACACCTTTCTTCGGGCCTCTGCCTCCATGGCATGCCCATCCCTTTTTGTCACTGTCACCATGGCACACCCATTTGTTTGGGCCACTGCCACCACGGCATGCCCACCTTTTCTTGAGTCACTGCATCACGGTACACTCATCACTTTTGTCACATGACTAATTGCATTTGCATTTGCATGTTTGCATGGATAGCGAGCCAGACTCGTTAGGAGAGTGACCCTTTGTTGGTCGCGATGCCTTAACGAGCATTGCTTGCTGGGTTAATCCTGGTGAGCAATGCGAGTTAAGTCATCGGGATTGACACGAGTATGACTGTGCTAAAGATCTAATAGATCTAACTCGTGTCACAACTCTTCGTGACACCCTTTAGAT
>NW_018250314.1:35715-37858 GCF_001263595.1 Phalaenopsis equestris | reverse complement strand
TATTTGCATGTGAGCTTTCCCGCTGACACTTATTTTCATGCAGGATTGAGTCTTTTTCTTTTCTTTATGTCCTTTTAGGGACTAGGAGAGTCTTGTAGAAGAAATAAGATACGGGCACGGGTTCTGAGGTGTTTGGCGCGAAAATCATGTGGAGGGGACCAGTAGCAGATGCTCGTGCACCGTATCTTAATTCTGCATTTTTATATTGATGTATAGAATTAGGACTGGGCATGTATATACGGAGTTCGACCGCATTTTTTTTCTATAAAATGTTGCTGACCAAGCGGCATTGGCCTGTTTTATTATTTTAATTTGATTTGCTTTGCTTTTTGCATCATATTGTATGTTTGCAATTGCGTGTGCTTTTCTTATTTTTTTATGTGGTTTATTTGAGATTTCACGATATAATCTAGGTTCATTAAGGACCCTAAAATTATAATTTTCTACAAAATCCTAAATAAAATATTCAAGATAATTAAAATTTAGGATTAAAATATTCAGGATTTAAAAACTTTCACATTTACTTTCCTGCTTATATTAATAGGGCCTCCACAATACTTAAGGACCACTCTAGAGACTGCATCATATTTTCATGTCCCGAGGAGGAGTCCTCGTGCTTCTCCAACTTTACTGGCCCAGCATACCTCTTTATAGGTGGTTGTCTAGTGCGCTTAGGATGTTAGAAGGCTCCCCGACCCAGACGGGGTGTAAGTCCTTTTTGTTTGGAGTGTTTCAGCTTTGTAGCTGAACCTCTACTTTCTTTTCTTTCCTGAGGCATCCTTGCCACTTTGGCAGGTTAAAGTCCCACCTCTTGGAGCTCCATCTTTTAGTCATAAGTTAGAGTTTCTTTCCTTTGACCTTAGGGCTACCGAGGTTCCCGTGGATGACACAATTCACGGATTACTGACCGGGGATCTCAGGACGTGTTGGGTCGACTACCTTCACGACCACGTAGACTTAAGGTCCTGTTAGCTGTGGATGACGGGTCCGTGGTACCCCGACCCAGTTACCTCTACCTTTTAGGATCACTCTACCTTCCTTTTAGTGAGCCCTGTCGCTCCTTGACTTCGTTGATATCATTTTGACGGCCCGATGCCGATGAGCTGCCGCCCATTTGGGATACGACGATTTGTCCTCTGCCCTTATGACCCGGACGTGCTTTGACGTGTTCGGATATCCCCGTCAAGATGATTTAGGTTACTTTGTGGGCCCCGTGCGCTGATGAGCCGCTACCCATTCGGGATGTGAAAGACTCCCTCTCTGCCCGATGGCTTAGCGCGAGCTTTGAAGCATCGGGACTGTTCCCACACGGAATAACCTTCCTTTGAGTACCTATTGCCCCAGGTTCACGATAATCTAAGTGAAACTCCTTTTATCGAGAGTATTCTTGGGTACCCCCCAAGATGTGATTAACCAAGTGGGATACGTTCCTTTGGGAGTGCTCTTGACCCCAGAACAGTCACCTACACCTGAATCTCTGGTTATGGGTAGTCTACGTAGGTATTCTTTCGCGGATATCGGTTTAAGGTGCTTTCGCCCGATCTTGTTTGGACGGACTTTCTTAACCTATCCTTGCGAGGTTTACCGCACGTAGGCTCTCCACGTTTTGTGTTTTCTCTTGTTTGTCGCTTTGTCGTATGTCCCTTCTTATTCGTTTCCTCTCCTCTTCGAATCACATATCTAATTCAAAAGGGAGATTTATTTGAATGAGGGAAGTATACGACGATCGAAAAGCTGGCAACTCCTTTTAAAATAAAAGAGAGAAAAACGAACGAAAACAAATTTGCAACTCCGCCATTCTGGGAGTTTCGCTTTGGTGACTTGCAGATCCCAGCGTATTCGCAAAATTGGCGACTCCGCGGGGGATGAGTGTCTCTCTCCATACTTGGAGTTTCGCTTTTGGGGTTTTAGTCTCTCTTCTTACTAGGAGTTTCACTCATATTATCGTGACTTGGTTCTCTTCATTCGAGTCACAGTTGAGCCTTTTTTGAGACCTTGTTTTTCAATCCATGTGTCAGTTACTAGAGGTAGCAATTTGATGCATTCTGTCCCTTTCTCACCCTCGACAGTTCGGTTGCTGCATTATCGCAAGCATCGATGTCGTTGTACCTTATGATTGGTTTCATGACCTTTCCCTATTTTT
>NW_018250314.1:33331-35424 GCF_001263595.1 Phalaenopsis equestris | reverse complement strand
CGCGCATCGTGCCCGCTTCTTTTGCAAAAAGAGGTCGACGCTCGATAGCGGCGCGCCGTAGAACCTAACGGTCTTCTCCAGACCCGTTACTATGTTTTCTCATGGATCTCCCTGCCATAGGTAGGTGAGCCTTTTGCTAGCAGTAGGTCTACCACTACTGTCACCGGTGTGACTTTTATCCCGACTCTCTTTCTGTTCCGGTTCCTCTGAGGATCCACATGCCCCCGACTAGGCAAGAAGGTCGGGAGGACTAGGAATAGATTGCTGTGAATTCAGCAGCTTGGCCTGCATCAGGTCTATACACATGTTCTGATTCCAGTTCAGGGGGCATCTTTGGCCTTTGAATTGAGTTGGTCTGCTACTTTCCTGGTTGTGCGGACCACGTCCCCGTCGGATGCTTACTAAGTGTCCTCCTTTGAAAAGGATGAGTTGTGCATGTGACACTTCTTTTGTTGTAGTAGCTCGTATCAGTGCTACATTTTCCCTCGAGGAAGAGGATAATACCAGATGCGATGCACTACAACACTCTTTTGAGTTTTCCTAGCCTCTTTTGTAGTCCTTCCATTTTGTGGGGATTTTCATCCGGCGGATGTTGCATTACTTGTTGTTACCGGTAGTACGAGTTTTCCTACACCCCCGTCGTTCTGAGGTTCTTTGAGGTCTTGCCTGTCCCTACATTGGGCAAGGGCATCCAGAGGAATAGGAACAGACTGCTGCAACTATAGTAGCTGACTTAGCTACAGGACTCTATATCTGTTTGGATTACACATTCCCCTCTTCGAGGACTGGGTCCTCTTCCTTGAAAGAAGTTCATTACCTGGATCCTTCAAATATCCTAGCCCACTTCTTTATTCTTCTTATCCTAGAGTCCCTCGTAGTAGGAGACCGGGGGCCACCTGTTGGTCCATTACGAGGCCAAAATATTTACTTTCTGTTGTACATGCTACGAGACCCTCGAGGTGTTGCATGGGACACTTGGTGTGGTACTTAGTGTCACTGTACTAGATGTTGTGCCACATGTATCGTTGATGATCCTGTTGGAGTGGCTTTTACCCACATTTGATGTGCCCACTCTTTCATGAGCTATAAGGAAAATATTTTGGCTTGCTCTTCATCATGCCAGATGGATTTGTCCTACGTTGATAAAGGGAGATCCGAGGCGCACCCCCATTGATTCTCTTCTTTTTTAGGATAAATGTTAATCGCCCTACTTTGGCGAATATCATGTGGTTTAGGCAAACTCTTGCCTCCACGTCTTTTTGTATCCCGACGCTGCGTGTAGAACGACTTTCTACATTTGACGGCAAGGGGTTTAATTCCCTTTGCTCTGAAGAGTGCTTATTTTACCTCTTTCGTTTATTAAGCAAAGCTATATTGGATGTTCTATACTCCAATTGGGGCACACCCCCAAAATCTCTTTATTGATGACATGTTGTATCGATTAGACCACCTTGCTAGTCTTGATCGATCCATGTTTAGCTGAGATACACATCTCCCAGGCTATTTGAGAGTGCCTCACTCTATTTGAGCTATGTTTGCCTTTTGGCTATGCTCTTGATGAGTGTATTTTGTTGCTTAGACCATTCTACATGTCTAAACATCTGATTTAGTCAGTTACTCTGAACCTGACTAGGATTTGGTGTCTCGCCTATCCAGAACCTTATTGACTTTTTAGTCTCATTTTGGTGAAAGAGCGTCTTTTCGAGGTTTATCCACCTCTCTCATATCCAACTCCATGGATATGTTTTGTTTGACTTGGTTGATTCTTATCACCTTGTTAGTAGTCATGTTGAACTGATTAGACACTTTGCCTCTATATATCAGTCCATGACTCGTTGTGATACTTCGATATCCAACACTACCGGTTAGACCTCTCTACTTATCTAACCTAGATACCTCTATATTTTTGTATGCTCCGACTCCAATTTTTGGAGGTCGTTGAGATGGTTCCAAAAGGAATCTCACCCCTTAGTTGATCTTGTCTTGGGTTTGCCTTTGATGATTCTTGAGGTTGAATCTAGGATAGATCCTAAGGCTAAGCATGAACCAGACCATGTATGCACCTTCTTAGGATTTGCAAATACTCATGGTTT
>NW_018250314.1:27358-33051 GCF_001263595.1 Phalaenopsis equestris | reverse complement strand
GAGTGGAAAAATCAGAAACTTTAATATAAAGAACTTTCTGATCTCAAAATTCTCCTGATAAGATCCTTAGGATATTATGTTCAGAGAATTGTTTAAGTGACATTGGGATGGTCGATAAATCAGTAATGGATTTAAAAACATCTCCAAAATGAAAACATTTCCTTGACACCCAGATACGAGTGATGAGGCCTACTTAGGCTAAGGGTGAAAAGAATTAAAGGACAGGGGCTAGGAAAAAGTACTTAAGGAAAATCCCACCTGGACCTGAATTTTTCAAAATCTCATATTTTGCATGGTATCTCTGGTCATTCTAGGAAGCCTGCATGAGAGCTTTTGTACCAAATTAATTTTGTATGTCACGCCAAATCATTCCCGATAGCATATCAACCCGGGATAAAAAAGAAAAAGGATTTTGATATGCTCTATAAAAAAAAAATCTGAATGCCAATAAAAAAATATGAATGGCATGAGAGGCTCCTAGAAGCTTTGTGGGCTCTTCACCCACTAACTTTTCACGCTTTATACGTCGACCCTCTAGGTCCGTCAGTCCTTCCTTAGAATTTGACTTGTCTTTTTGTACGTGGACTCTTCACCCACGTGTTTTCACTCTTTGTGTGCAACCCTCTGGGTCTGGCAGTCCTTCCTCGGAAGTTGATTTGCCTTTTTGTATGTGGAATCTTCACCTACATGTTTTCACGCTTTATGCGTTGACCCTCTGGGTTCGGCGACCCTTTCCGGCGGCCCTTCCTTTGGAAGAAAGGCTTGTCGTCTTGTGGACTCTTCACCCACTACCTTTTCGCTCTACGTGTTGACCCTTAGGGTCTGGTAGCGCCTCGGGATGATTGTTGCAAATGGATCTTATCCAACTCCCTATCAATGGACAATACTTGAAGAGATATTTGGCTTATCCTCTTTTTCATGTGCTCATTATACTTTATGGGGAAATCGTATTTTGAAGTACATGCACTTCGTAATCCAATTTTTGGAGCAATAATGAATGTGCATTTTCACAATCTCTTTATTCTGTGGACTTCTTATAGTGATCACCTTGCATCTATTAAAAGATCACTCATAAGTCACTACGGTTTCATGTAAGGGAAATCTTGTTTTTCTCTTAATTAGATTGCCGGCTCGCATTTCGGGCAAAGTGGAAGTCCTACGGGCGTCTTATACCTGGTGCGGCCACCAATCTCAATAAGAGAAGCCTTGCTTTTCTCTTACTTTGTCTTTCGTCGATCCGCTCTACGCAGGGTCCGAAGACTACTACTCCCGCTCGTCACGAGTATAGTTGATATACACATCCCGTTCATCGTTATGAATGTGGAGTGTGTGCTTATCCCACTTGCTTTGAATGAATGCGGTTGAGATCCTTCTATGGAAATGGTTTAGCTTAATGGCCAGACATTTTCGTGGGTAGACCCATCGTCATAGTCTAACCCCCATCTCTATATTCCCCACGGTGTGAGCGATTCATATTGCTTTGTCATGAAGAGGCATGTCGTATTGGCTACAACACTTAGCTTACATAGTTGATCCGTGCCTAAGCGGAGTACTTTCAAACCCGCATGAAAAAACCCCAGTTGGGTCACATCGTCAGGTGTGTTGACAAAGCCCCTTCTACAGGTTGGACTGCTTTTGTTTTCCTCATATAAGAGCTACTCAGCTAGTCTTTGAGGAATCCTCATTGGGGGATGCTTTTCTGAGATGAGCTATTGTGTTCACCTAATCACTGGGTTAGATTACTTTGTGCTACCTTTATGACAGGAATTACCCTGTCACTTTTTGAGGAGTCCCCAGAGAGAGTCTCTCTTAATAGACTTCTGGCCAGGATATCCCAGGTGGGTTGGACCACTCAATCCACCTAATTTTAGTAATTTGCTGCTTTGCCAGCAGACATGTTGTATCAGTCAGAGCGCTCTCTCATAGTTGATCCATGCCTAATCGGGATCCCCAATGCCTGATCGGATTGTCATGTTTTCCTCGACAAAAACTACTTTGCTTATTTTGGAGGAAATCACCAGCGGGGATTACGCTTAGCCGTGGCTTATTAAAAGCACCCTGGGGTTGGACACCTATGCATCCAACCCTCCTCGATACCTCTACGGTATTTTGACCGATTTGGTTGACTTTGCTCACCATCTCGATGGGCATGTTGCACTAATTTGAGCACTATGTAGCCTCGATTAGTCTGTGCATAAGGTGGGTATCTTTATTACCGCAGAAAGGAATCCCCAACAAAAGTCATAAGCAATTCCTAGAAAGGGATGACCTAAAATCACTACTGAGGGTCACTTTGCTTGAGATCATGCCTAAGTGTCATGAGGTTGGATTGCTCTATGCATGCAACACCTTTTTGATGCCTCTTCTGACTGGTTTGAGTTTGTTCACCACGTCAGAATGAGATGTTTAAGTCCCCACCAAGCATTGGCAGAACCTTTAAGGTATCCCCAGTGCGAGTATTCCGTAGGTATATTTTAAGATCGCTTCTTCAGCGATTCCTTCGACATGGTTGATCTTACTCACCATGCTTAGGTGCATGTCATACTAACCTGAGCTACATGCTAGCTTGATTAGTCCATGCTTAAGTCGGGTATTTTCACGCCCGCAGAACTCCCCACCAAGAGTTATATCGCTAGTGCCCACGAGGCGTCCTAGTGGTTAGACCTTTCTAGGTCGTGACCCCATTATTTTTCTCAGTTACCTTGGTTGGTTTTGTCCACCACGTCGAGTGCCATGTTGTATCGGTGTAATGACCGATCCATGGATCCCCAGCGAAAGTTACTTCGCTAGTGCTCACAGAAGCACTCCTATGGTTAGACCATCTTGGTCATGTAACCATGTCTTTGTCTCGATCACTTTAGTTGGTTCTGAATACCATATCGAGCAACATGTTGTATTGGTTTTACTACTGATCCATGTTTCTTCGTAACACTTTGATGTTGGACTACACTCCGAGCATGTTACCTTAGGCTATTCAGCCATATACTTGCTCGCTTGATGCATGGTCAGGATGCATATCTCCTGTATCATTTTACATGCATAGGAAAGATACCTACCTCCTGTCCTATTTGATAGTTGACTTGGCTGATTCTATTCACCGTGTCAGGTTGCATGTTGTACTAATCCTAACTACATGCTAGTCCGATTAGTCCATGCTTAAGCCGGGTATTTTCTCTCACCCGCAGAACTCTCCAGTAAGAGTTACCCCATTCAAGTCCGTAAGGTTTTATGAGGTTGGATCGCTTTGTTCATCTGACCCCCTTCGGCACCGTGTTCGACTTGGTTGATTTTCATCACCTCTTCAAGGGACATGCCGTATTGGTTTAGACTATTTTAGCTAGTCAATCGATCCATGTCCGATCGTGATATTTTGATATCTGACGATACTAGGACGTTGTGTACTGTGAGGACCGCTTTGTTCGACCTTACTGACCCGTCTCAGATTGCTAGGCTGCTTTGCTCAGGTAGCATTCGACACCTCTCGAACCTTATGACATTCTAGTCGGTTCTTTTATGAGGGTGATTCGTCTCATGACGACTCTATTGGCTCCATAGCCATATACTTCGATGTGCCTTGGGCCCTACGACCTTAGAGTCTGCTCTAATATGAGGACATCCTGTCTTTTGACATTTTCAGCTTTTTAGCCACCTAATCCAGTGTTTCTCGGACCACATGACATTTTAGTCGGGCCTTTTATGAGAACATCTCGTCATTCGACATTTCAGCTTTAATGTTGGGCTTCTTAGCCAACTTGCCTACTAACTTGCCTACTTGTTCAAAGGTTCAAAGAGTGACGTAAGGCCCGACGGCAGTCCTCACGAACATAGTGTAGGAATTCAAGGTTCTAACACGTTGGTTGTTTCAGTATCACGCCTCTATGGCCTTTGAACCCTTTGTCCAGAGCGGATATAAGTCTCAAGTGTCAAGTGCATTCCTCATTTCCTCATGGACGATGTCTCCAGTTTTGGCTTCTCAGCCATCCAACTTTAGTGCTTCTTGGACCACACGACATTTTAGTCGGTCCTTTTATGAGAACATCTCTTCATTCGACAATTTAGCTTTGTTGCTCGGCTTCCTAGCCAACCTTTGCTACCTCTAAGGTGATGATGTAAACCTCTTAGTATTCATCACATATGTAGTGCAGGTGTTGAGGCACGCACCTCGATCAGTTCGCAGGAGGGATCGGAGTCTCATGGCTCTCCTTCCTAACTGATCAATGCAGACTAGTACTCGGAGGAGAGCCGAAGTCCGTGGGCATTCTCCTTTTGATCTAGTCAACCTGTTACCGCTTAATGAGCGATGTGAGGCCCCATGGCATTCCTCATTAAAGTGACAGGAGGCTTCCTAGGGACTAGTCCTCAGATGTGAACTTTACGACATTCCTTCTCGATCTAGTCAACCTGTTACCGCTTAGTGAGTGATATAAGTCCCCATGACATTCCTCATTAAAGTGACGGGCAGCTTTATAGCCAACCTGCCTTCTATACATGAGCGACGTGCGGCCCGACAGTCCTCATTGACGAAGCGCACGACGGCGCGCGCGCATTCGAGGGTCTAACCCCTCAGTGTTGTGTGGTCATGCCCCTGCGTTTGAACCACCGATTTGAGTCACGTCGTCTCGTCATGCCTCTACGGCGTCTGAACCTATTTTCGTGGTTACGCCTCTATAGCCTCTGAACCACTTTTTTGAGTCATGCCTCCATGGCCCCTGAACTCATTTGTAGGTTACGTCTCTACGACCCCTGAACCTACCGGGCGTGGTCATGCCTCTATGGCCTCTGAACCACTTTTCTGGGACATGCCTCTACGGCCTCTGAACCCATTGTCGGGGTGGATGTAAGTCCCATGTGCATTCCTCCCCATCCTCCTAGAAGTGGCTTTGCCTCTCGTGGCTTTTCCTTCTTAGGGTACTTGGCTCTTTTTGATCGCTTAGGCTACGTAGCTTCATTACTAACCTGGGCTTAATAAAAAATTGAGCATCTTCCAACAAGTGCACTGTGCCTTGACTGTGCAGCACACTTGTTGGGGGTCCTTTTTTGGCATCAATTTTTGATGTCACGAGTGTAGAGTGTCCACTTGCAAGGCTTAAGATGATCTACGGTTCGTCCGCAGCATCCGATGGCTCGAGCCACTCACCTGGGACCTTTTGACTCGTGTTGAGGGGCACGTAGTAAGGGTCATTTTGCTAAGCTATGGCTTTCGCTCAGGTGAAGGCCAGTTGGCATTTGACACGTCAAACGACTCCGATCGGGGCAAAAAAATATTACGTGACGCATCGCGCGCAATTTTGGCTCGAATTGGCCGGATCACTTGACGAAGTGGTCCAAACGACCCAGAATTTTGAAACGGACCCCACCAGTGTGTCCGGAATGTTGATTTTGCTTACGGAGGATGTCCACTTTGCTTCGGCTTTGCAGGCGGGTAAAAAATATGTGAATTATCGTTTTGGGCATGATAGTCGAAAAAGTGACCCAAACGACCCCGAATAACGAAACGGACTGCCCCAACGCGTCCGGAACATCGATTTTATCCAAGAAGGATGTTCACTTCGCCGCGAAGACGTGCATGGGAGAAGAATAGGCGAACGATAATTATAATAATATAATAATTATTATTATTATATAATATATTATTATTATTATTATTATTATTATTATTATTATTATTATTATTATTATTATTATATATATAT
>NW_018250314.1:25157-27194 GCF_001263595.1 Phalaenopsis equestris | reverse complement strand
ACACCCATATATATAAAGCGCATCTCTCCTCCCTCTCCCCTATCTATCGCAGAACCTCCGCCGCAAGATTTTTTTTTGCAAACCCTAGCCGTAGCTCGCCGCAACTCGCGCCGCCGGCCTCGCCGGCGACTCCCCAGGTGCCAACGCCCCCGTCTGGCATCCCTTTCTCCAGTCGTCCGACCAGCCCTCTCCAAAAATTTGTGCTTTGCGCCTGGACCCCGTCGCTGACTTTCCCTCGCCGGCGAACAAAGTCTCCGGCGTTCTCCAGGCGCCGGATCTCCTTCTCCGCAAAAAAATCTAGCTTGTTAGCCACACGCCGGAGCAATTCCTTCTAGGCCAGCCGCACGCCGAGATCTCATCTCCTCACCGGCTGCGTCCCGCCGACATCCTCCAACACCGGCGTCGAGATCCCACCAGTCTGAGCTCTCCCTTGCTGGCCTCCTCTCGCAGGCCTCCTCTCTCTTCCGAGCTTCCCCTTCACCGACCTCCTTTATTGACCGCAGCACTCTCCTCGTCCTCTCCTTTCACCGGCGAAGCCTTTTCTGGCGGGTGAACCTTCCGTTGGCGTCGCACAGCTTGCCTTCATCTCCTTGCAAGCAGAGAAGAGGGTGGAGTTTGAACCTCCCACCTCGCATTTTTCTTGCGTGCCGTCGATGAGCTACTCCACCTCGTCGTCCCTCACTCCCCAGTGGTCGAAATATCTTGTCGGAGTAGTTTGCTGCCGAGGGGCAGCGACGACACCGCTACTTGAAGAGGCGTAGACGTCTTTTATTTTGCGAGAAAAACCTCCTCCCGGGATTCGCCGGTGTCGAGTGTCATTAAGTTATACATTTCATTTGCATTTTTCTATAGCAAAATTATTTATTTTGGTACTTTGCATCCCACTTGCCCTCAAGGCCTCCTATGTCTTTTTGTTGTCTTGTGCATGTTTTACGAGGCACATTGGAGCATGGATAGGACGCCGGCGAGCTTGGAGTGAGCAAAGAAATGCGTCTGTAACCGTCACGGTGGTGAGACTTTCTACCTCCTAGCCAGCCTTAGGAATAGTGGAGTCTAGGCGTGTGGGTTTGATCGCCCACACGGGTTTGGTGCACCGACGTGGGTCGGCGTGACGGCGTGCCTGCGTGATGGATCGTTGAATTTCCTAGAGTCATCCTTTAGGTTAGGACTTCCTGTGCGTGGCCAAATACCCCCGTAGAGCCGAGTGTTTCCCCTCTTGTGGCGAACCTTAGCACAAGTCCCGATGGGTCGGAGTCCCTCACTCCCCTTGCTTTGGATTCCCCAACTTTACTTGGAGAAGTTGGGAGGTCGAACTTGGCAAAGCGAGAGAAGCTTTTTAGCTGGCTCGCTTTGCAAAGTTTGGAGGAGTTCGCAAAAATAGGAAAAGCCTTGTAGTTATCCTATTTTGCGACGTCGTGGAGAGTTTTCCCCATGGAGATCCGAGGAGAAATTCCCCATATTTCCTCACCAAAGCAAGAGGCAGCGGTGCCGCACATCCAAGGGTCCAAACCTTAAGTCTCCCAGGTGAGGTCGCTAGCACGAGTCCGGTTTGCTATCTGCATGTTGGTTTGCTATATATTGCACTTTTTGCTTGATGCATGTTGCACTTCACTCCACTTAGCTCCGACTGGCCCCCCCGGGCCAGCGAGCATCTTACTTAGCTCCGACCGGCCGCCCCTGCCCTGCGAGCATCTTACTTACCTCCGACCGGTCGCCCCGGCCCGGCGAGCATTTCACTTAGCTCCAACCGGCCTCCCCGGCCCGGTGAACCTTTCACTTTGCCCCGACCAGCCGCCCCGGTCCAGGGAGCATATCACTTCGCTCTGATAGGCCGCTCCAGCTCGGTGAGCGTATCGCTTTGGTTCGACCGACCACCACGGCCCAGTTGACCGATCTCCTGCATTTTTGTCTGCTTTTGCATTATATCACATGCTTGTCTGCTTGCATGTCGCACCATATGTGTTTGCATTTGCACTTGGGTGATTCTCCCTAGCTAAAATCACCATTTTCTCCGGGTCACTGCCGCCTCGGGACCCC
>NW_018250314.1:24587-25118 GCF_001263595.1 Phalaenopsis equestris | reverse complement strand
CCCATCTTCGGGCCCCTGTCGCCACGACACGCCCGTCACTTTTGGTCACTGCTGCTACGGTACACCTTTCTTCGGGCCACTGCCTCCACGGCACGCCCATCACTTTTGGTCACTGTCGCTATTGTACACCTTTCTTTGAGCCCCTGTCGCTACGACACGCCCGTCAATTTTGGTCACTGCTTCTACGATACACCTTTCTTCAGGCCACTGCCTCCACGGCATGCCCATCACTTTTGGTCACTGCTGCTACGGTACAGCTTTCTTCGGGCCATTGCCTCCACGGCCCCCCGCCGCTACGGTCCACCTTTCTTCGGGCCACTCCCTCCATGGCATGCCCATCCCTTTTTGTCACTGTCGCCACCACACACATTTGCTCGGGCCGCGCTGCCTCCACGGCATGCCCACCTTTTCCTGAGTCACTGCCTCACGGTACACTCATCACTTTTGTCACATGACTGATTGCATTTGCATTTGCATGTTTGCATGGATAGCGAGCCAGACTCGTTAGGAGAGTGACCCCGTGTTGGTCGC
>NW_018250314.1:23341-23996 GCF_001263595.1 Phalaenopsis equestris | reverse complement strand
GCACGGGTTCCGAGACGTTTAGCGCGGGAACCACGTGGAGGGGACCAGGAGCAGATGCTCGTGCCCCGTATCTTAATTCTGCATTTTATATTGATGTATAGAATTAGGACCGGGCATGTATATGTGGAGTCCGGCCGCCTTTTTCTTTTCTGGGATATTGTGCCGACCCAGCGGCACCGGCCTGTTAATTATTCTAAGTCATGCCTATTCATATGCACACACACAGGTACCGTTATGGGGGAGCAAGCAATGATTTTTGACCCTTTTGCTCGCAGGTGCTATTAGCTCCCCCACTTTTAAGGCATGGCTCACGATACGTTATGTGCATGTGATTTTTTTCCGCTGACATTTGTTTTCATGCAGGATTGAGTCTTTTTCTTTTCTCGATGTATTTTTTTTTAAAGTCTAGGAGAGTCTTGTGGTGGTTGCCTGGTGCGCTTAGGATGTTAGAAGGCTCCGCGACCCAGACGGGGTGTAAGTCATTTTTGTTTAGATCTTTCCAGCTTTGTAGCTGAACCTCCACTTACTTTCTTTTCTTTCCTGAGGCATCCTTGCCACTTTGGCAGGTATAAGTCCCACCTCTTGGAGCTCCTTCTTTTAGTCATAGGATAGAGTTTCTTTCCTTTGACCTTAGGGCTACCGAAGGGCTACCGAG
>NW_018250314.1:22856-23159 GCF_001263595.1 Phalaenopsis equestris | reverse complement strand
CTACCTTTCTTTTTGTTGAGCCCCTTTGAGCCCTGTCGCTCCTTGACTTCGTTGATATCATTTTGACGGTCCGATGCCAATGAGCTACCGCCCATTTAGGATACAACGATTTGTCCTCTGCCCTTATGACCCGGACGTGCTTTGACGTACGTGCTTTGACCCCGGACGTGCTTTGACGTGTTCGGATATCCCCGTCAAGATGATTTAGGTTATTTCGTGGGCCCCGTGCGCTGATAAGCCGCTACCCATTCGACATGTGAGAGACTCCCTCTCTGCCCGATGGCTTAGCGCGAGCCTTGAAGC
>NW_018250314.1:18260-22280 GCF_001263595.1 Phalaenopsis equestris | reverse complement strand
CACACGGAATAACCTTCCTTTGAGTACCTATTACCCCAGGTTCAGGATAATCCAAGCGAAACTCCTTTTATGGAGAGTATTCTTGGCTACCCCCAAAGATGTAATTAACCAAGTGGGATACATCCCCTTGGGAGTGCTCTTGACCCCACCTACACCTGAATCTCTGGTTATGGGTAGTCTACGTAGGTATTCTTTTGCGGATATCGGTTTAAGGTGCTTTCGCCCGATCTTGTTTGGACGGACACTCTTAACCTATCCTTGCGAGGTTTACCGCACGTAGGCTCTTCACATTTTGTGTTTTCTCTTGTTTGTCGCTTTGTCGTATGTCCCTTCTTATTCGTTCCACTCCTCTTCAAATCACATATCTAATTTGGAAGGGAGATTTATTCGAATGGGGGAAGTATACGACGATCGACAAGCTGACGACTCCTTTTAAAATAAAAGAGAGAGAAACGAACGAAAACACCATGCTCCAAGACAAGAGTTCCCTTTGCATGTACTTATAGGTGTAACCCTATCATAGCTCGTACAGTAGTAGTTCTTCCAACTCTGGATCTGGTTGAAATCCATAAGGCATTTTGTTGTTATCCATTCGTCAAATGGTCACGGACACCCTAGGAATATAGTGTTTGGCGACATCTGCTCCGTTCCCTTTAAACACTAGCACTGAACCGACAGGTAGCGAAATTTACACGGACCCTCTGAATTCACCAGGGCCAATGGCTTTTATTTCTTTCCCAAACATAATATTGCTCTTACTCATGAATGAGACTGTGCAGAAAGGTCTCACAAAGTTATGATGGTCAATGTGCAGAGGTATCTAGTCTCCTTCATCATATATGTTGATAATACAGCTGTTAGGAATACATCTAGCTGGTAGTATGCTCCATCGGACCATTCTTTAAATCATTCATTTTATCATTAGAGGTAATGGGTCCGCTTGAACATGTCTCAGAATCCTAGGAGGATTTCATTGTCTATCGTTGGTGAAGTTGTAACAACAACCGCACTGGATAGTGATCCTCCCCTTTCCTTGCATCCACTTTCTTGGCTTAAATTAGGTTCTTTCCATAAGCAGGCATGCTCTACCTTACTCTCTCAGGTCAAAAATGCAGTCGAGAATATTTTGTTCATCACTTTCTGAGAAGACCCTGGTGTATTATTCCAATCCTTCTAATATGTTGATGAACCTACCTTGCACTTCTTCATAGAATTTGAAGTCCCTTTTGCTTACCTTGCTCATCTTATAGTATTCTAAGGTACTGATGATTGGTGGCTGTCGAGGATTTTCCCTCATTTCAACACTGACGGGAATCTAGGCCTGTTTTGCCTCTGTTTGTAGAATGTATGACTCTGCGTTCGACAAGATATATGGCTCTGTACCCAATGGGACATTTGGTTCTACATCCATTAGGTAATCAGTGGTCTAAAATCCATCATCAGAGGATACATATTCCTCTAAAGTATTGTAGCACTCAAGGTGGAGGACATTGTAGTCCGGGCACTCCATGAATGCCCTTGTAGCTGACGTACGTGCAGGTATCTCGGCGTTGCAGGTCAGGCAACCCGTATAAATAACATCTGAAGATGGTAGTATTTCCAGCTCTGTAACAAATCCTGACTCATCGTCTGTAGTAGGCAGGCTGGAGGCTGGAAGAGGTCTCTCTCATACTCTCTCATACCCGGATCATAGATATCCCCTTCAGGGATAGGGGTGAGCAAGTTCGCTACCTTTTTTGGCATCTCCTCTCCTCGCGTAGGAAACCCCTATATTTTTGGAAGCTAGGATTTCTGCGTTGAGACCTCTATTGTGGTTAATCCCATAGTTTTTCATTATCAGCAGGGACTAGGCCCCCAAACAGTGTAGCTATCATGGAAGGTAGGCGGCTGGTCCCCTCCATCAAATCTTGTTGTACTATCACATTTTTCCCCTTCAGTGAGGAACTATCTCTAGTGTTGACACTTAGAAGTGAGGGTAGCCCTTCTTTCTCCTGATGGCTGACCACATCCATCAGAGGAACCTCATAGTCCATGTTGACTTGACTAAAGTCCATGTCGAAGTCTATGGTACCCACCTGTGGTGCCCTTTTTTATTTAGTGTGAGGTTCCAACCATCTTTAAAAGCAAAGATCAGCCTCTGGCCTAACATTTCTTTAGAAAGGACAGGAAAAAAATAACAGTGAGCTAAAACTTGGCGTGAACAAGAACAAAACAAAATGTTTATTAAAGAAAATTTTAATTTTATTTTGGTAAGAAAATTGTTTATTTACGTGTGTATTTCATTTAATTTAGTAGAATATTAAGTTTAAAAGAGAAAATTGAAGTGTGTGATTTCAAAAATTTTCATTATGTTGAGGTTAATCTTATTATAAAATTTTGGACCCAGTCACAAACATTTGGCCAAATAGATTACCCCATAACGATCAAAATTTCAAATCTTACGATAGCAAGCAATGTCAGGTTGCATAGTATGTCTTCAAGTATCATCCGTTGATCGGCAGAATGGGTCTTTCACCTTGAAAAACTAATAACTGGTAGGCTCCTCATGCATAGACATTTTCTATGACAAATGGTCCCTCCTAAGTTGGCTCAAATTTTTCACCTATCTTGCAGCGTGCAAGAATAGGTCTTTTGAGCACGAGGACAAGGTCACCAAATTTAAATGTCCTTGGGCGGACCAATTTATCATGAGCTTGTACCATCTTTGCCTGTAAAGTTCCAATTATTGTTATGCTTCAAGTCATTTTCCCTCAAGACTCTCTAATTCTTCAAGTCTAAGTTTTTCACTTTCTTTCATTGTAAGTTGGTTGGCGACAGCGACTCTCAGAGATGGCATTTGAACTTCTAATAATAGTATAGCCTCAGACCCGTACACGAATATTTAGGGTGTGCACTGAGTGGGAGTCCTGAGGAGTCCTGAACGTCATCCGAGTCATCCGATAGGCCCACAAAGCATCTAATAATTTGTTGTGCCAATCTCTTTTGTTTTCGTCCAGTGTTTTCTTTAAAATCTATACCAACATCTTGTTGAAGGCTTCAACCAGGCCATTTCCATTTGCTTTTGAATAGTAAATTGTAGAGTATCTCCAATCTATCTCGTGTCGTTTGACAAAATTATTGATTTTGGTGCTTTTAAAGGTTGTCCCATTGTCGGAAATTATTTTTTGCGGTACTCTAAAATGGTAGACGATTTGGCTTTTGAAGAATTGAAGGATTTGTTGTGTTGTAACCTCTCATAACGGTACTGCCTCTGCCCATTTGGAGAAATAATTTGTAGCGGCAAGTATAATTGTGTGTTCTTTAGAGGATGGAGGGTCTATTGGAACTATTATGTTTGTGCCCCAACACTCAAATGACCATGCGATAATGGTTGGGTGTAGCACATTCGGAGGCTAGTGCAAGACCACCCCATGCACTGAACACTGGTGACATCTTCTGGATGTATCCATGAAGTCGGACATCATTGTTGGCCAATAATATTCGAGCCTTTTGATCTTCTGTTTCATCTTTCGCCCTGTCTGGTGAGCGCCACACAATCTGACATGTACTTCTTTAACAATATTTTGTGCTTCTATTTTGCTTAAAAATCGTAGCCACATCGGGTCGAACGATCTCTTATAGAGGACGGTGCCCAAAGGAAAATATGATGAACGTTGACCAAAGGAAAATATTTTCATACCTCTTTTATATTTTTATATTGTTTTTAATGATATTCCACTTTAAAGAAAGGTATTTTTGATGTTTTGTTGTAGAAATGATGAATTAGGGTCAATGGAGCAAAAAGATGTAAAAAGGGAGCGAATTTGGAGCAAAATGGACCAAAATGTGGAGAATTGCACTAGGGCGCCGACGGCGCCATCGAGGCCGCCGACAGCGAGCTTTTCCTGAAGCTACTGGACAAATTCTCCAGAAGGCCGCCGACGGCGGGATCGACTGTTATGTGACATGTACAATGGACAAAGCCGGATTTTGGAGGTGTGCGTAATCAACTTTCGGGAAAACTCATCCACCTCTTTGAAT
>NW_018250314.1:16091-16801 GCF_001263595.1 Phalaenopsis equestris | reverse complement strand
TATGCGCAAATTTGGACCTGAAAATCTTATACCATACGATTCGGAATTAGAACAAACTGTTAGAAAAATTAGAAAATTAAAAAGAAAATCTATAAATTGTGATACAATGGAAAACATTTTGAACAATCAAGGAATAGAAAATGAACATCAACCTAGACCCTTAAGAGATTATGCAAATCCTACAGTAGATGAAATTCAAAATGAAGATCCTAACTTACACCTCGCTAGGTTTTTAGAACTATGTGCTACATTTAAATATGATAGAGTCTCAAACGATGCTATTAGACTTAGACTTTTTCCTTTTTCGTTGAGGGATAAGACTAAGATGTGGTTAAATTTATTAGTTCTGGATATATTAGAACTTGGGCAGAACTGTCACAGAAATTTCTATCCAAATATTTTCCTCCATCCAAGACTGCTAAACTATGAAATGACATAACATCGTTCTGTCAGATTAATGGAGAGTCAATATATGAAGCTTCGGAGAGATTTAAAGATCTTCTTAAAAAATGTCATCATCATTCATTACCAGACTGGTTAAATTCTAGTAGCGTCATCAAATTTTTGTAATTGTTGATCTACAAAAAAGGTCAGTCAAGTTTTTGGCGCCGTTGCCGGGGAGAATTTTAGGAGTAACGGACATATTAGAATTATTAAAAAGTTTTTACTTAAATTGCAAATTATCTATATATTTATATTTATCATCAAAA
>NW_018250314.1:14547-15502 GCF_001263595.1 Phalaenopsis equestris | reverse complement strand
TTTGTCAGATTGATGGAGAGTCAATATATGAAGCTTGGGAGAGATTTAAAGATCTTCTTAGGAAGTGTCCTCATCATTCGTTACCAGATTGGTTAATAATTCAAACTTTTTATAATGGATTAGTGGGATCTCTTAGATCAATTATAGATGCTGCGGTTGGTGGTTCGTTAATGTCAAAACCTTTTGATGAGGCTTATTCATTAATAGAACAGATGGCTACCAACAATTTTCAATGGCCCTCTGAACGGGTAAATCCTAAAAGAGTAGCTAGTATCCATGATTCTGATGAAATATCTATGTTATCTTCACAAATTGCTGCAATATCAAAGAAATTAGATCATTATGGGATGAATTATTCTTCAACACCTCATATGATGGAAGAAAATTCATCTGGGCAATTTGTGGATGTTCAACCTTCATATGAAACCTTAAATGCTATTACTAGACCCAACAACCCATACTCAAACTATTATAACCCAGGTTGAAAGAATCATCCAAATCTTAGTTAGAATAACAATTCTTCGACAAATCAACAATGGGCAACCAACTCAGTGAACCCATTAGAAAATTCATCCAACCAAGGAAATGTTAACTATAGACCTTCTTATCCTCAAGGATTTAACAGTAATACTCAGATTAAGGAGAAGAATAGATCTATGGAAGAGCTGATATTAAACATGGGTCAACAATTACAGAATCAAGGAAATCAATTATAGATTCAAGGAAATCAATTACAAAATCAAGGAACTGCTATTAAGAATATTGAGAACCAATTAGGGCATATCGCTACTGCACTTAGTAACCGAACAATAGGAACTTTTCCGAGTACTGTGGAACCAAATTCTAAAGATCAAGGAAAAGAACTAATCAAGGTGATTCATTTATGAAGTGGAAGAGAATTAGAGACAAGAGTACAAAAAGAGTACAAAAAGAAATAGAAACTGAAAAAGAAAAA
>NW_018250314.1:13699-14479 GCF_001263595.1 Phalaenopsis equestris | reverse complement strand
ACCAATCTTTTACACCAATGAAGTTTACCGTGGAAAAACCTCTTCCACCATTTCCTCAAAGACTGAAGCAACATAAACAAAGTAAACAATTTTCAAAATTTTTGGAAATTCTTACGAAGTTATCGGTGAATATTCCCTTCGTAGAAGCTTTAAAGCAAATGCCCAATTATGTGAAGTTTATGAAAGATATTCTGAAAAAGAAGAGGAAGTTCTCAGATAATGAAACTGTTGCACTTAGCGAAGAGTGTAGTGCAATTATTCAGAAAAAGCTTCCTGAAAAATTAAAAGATCCTGGTAGTTTCACTATATCGTGTGCTATCGGTGAAAAATTCTATGGAAGAGCTTTATGTGATTTGGGAGTCAGCGTTAACCTTATGCCTCTATTAATTTTTAAAAAACTAGGATTAGGAGAAGTCTCACCTACTTCTGTAACTCTTCAATTAGCAGATCGATCAGTTAACTATCCTAAGGGAGTTATAGAAGATGTGTTAGTAAAAGTTGACAAATTTATCTTTCCGGTGGATTTTATTGTCTCAGATATGGAGGAAGATAAAGAAATACCTATTATTTTAGGAAGATCATTTTTAGCTACTGGAAAAGCTATGATAGATGTTAAAAAAGGAGAATTAACTATGAGAGTTAACGATCAAAAAGTGACTTTTAACATTGTGAAATCTATGAAATACCCTGCTGTTGAAAGAGATAATGAATATTTTTGCATGGAAATTAGTGAGCATCTATTGAATGAACATTTTAAAGAACATTTTGAAGAGAAAGAAC
>NW_018250314.1:10632-11656 GCF_001263595.1 Phalaenopsis equestris | reverse complement strand
GGAGAATTAACTATGAGAGTTAACGATCAAAAAGTGACTTTTAACATTGTGAAATCTATGAAATACCCTGCTGTTGAAAGAGATAATGAATATTTTTGCATGGAAATTAGTGAGCATCTATTGAATGAACATTTTAAAGAACATTTTGAAGAGAAAGAACAATTTGAAGATAGTGATGAAGTTATTTTGGACGAATTAGAAAATGAAGAATTAGATTATGTTTAGGAAAGAATTGAAATGTTGGATATTACAGAAAATGCTGATAAGAATCTATTTCCATCAATTATTAAACCACCTGAACTTGAGTTGAAAACATTACTTAACTACTTGAAGTATCTATTTTTGGGAGACTCATCTAAATTACATGTTATTATATCTTCATAATTAAATGATTTACAAGAACAAAGACTGATAGATACATGGAAAAGATATAAGAGAGCTTTTGGTTGGACCTTAGCAGATATTAAAGGAATCAGTCCTTCGATCTGTATGCACAGAATTATATTAGATGAACACCTAAACAAAGAGTTGATCCACAAAGGAGATTAAACCCTATAATGAAAGAAGTAGTAAAAGAGGAAATTTTGAAATGGTTAGACACTGGAATTATATATATTATTTCAGATAGTGCATGGGTAAGTCCAATTCATTTTGTACCGAAGAAAGGAGGAGTGACTTGTGAAACAAAAGAAAATAATGAGTTGATACCTATCAGACAAGTCACTGGGTGGCGCATCTGCATTGATTATAGAAAATTAAACACTGCCACCAGGAAAGATCATTTTCCCCTACCATTTCTAGATCGAATAGTAAATAGACTTGCTGGACACAAATATTTTTGCTTTTTATATGGATATACCGGTTACCATCAAATTCCTATTGCTCCTGAGGATCAAAAAAAGACAACATTTACTAGTCCTTTTGGAACTTTTGTGTTTAGAAGAATGTCTTTCGGATTATGTAATGCACCTGTAACATTCCAGAGATGTATGATGTCCATATTTAGTAAGTTAATTGACGATGG
>NW_018250314.1:8989-9989 GCF_001263595.1 Phalaenopsis equestris | reverse complement strand
TATTAAATATCTGATGCAAAAGAAAGATGCCAAACCAAGGTTGATTAGATGGATATTATTGATGCAAGAATTTGATCTTGTAGTTATTGATAGAAAGGGAACTGATAATCAAATTGCTGATCAATTGTCAAGATTAGAAAATGATGAATTATCTGATGTTGATAATGAAATTACAGACAGTTTCCCTGATGAACAGCTTTATAATGTTAGTGTGTGGAAAATATCATGGTATGCTGATTTTGTTAACTATATTGTAAGTGATATTTTTCCACCTATCCTGACATTGCAACAGCAAAGAAAATTCATTCATGATGCGAAAGTATATTTTTTGGGTGAGCCTTATTTATATAAACAATGTAAGGATCTGATTATGAGGAGATGTGTACCTTATGAAGAAACGGAACTGATTATTCAAAAATGTCATGATTCTGAATATCGAGGTAATTTTGGGAATGATAAAATTTCTTGAAAAATTTTACAATGTGGATTTTATTGGGATTTTATTGGCCTACTATATTTAGAGATGTTTATAGATATATAAAAACTTGTGATCGAAGTCAGCGAGTAGACAATATATCTAGAATAAATGAAATGCCTCTAAATTTCATATTGGAAGTTGAGATCTTTGATGTTTGGGGATTAGATTTTATGGGACCATTTATTCCTTCATTTGGGAACTTATATATATTAATTGCAGTAGACTACGTTTCTAAGTGGATTGAAGCACAAGCTTTACCTCACTGTGACGCTAAAAGCATTTCAAGACTTTTAATGAAAAATATTTTCACTAGATACGGAATGCCTAGGATGATTATTACTGATGGAGGATCCCATTTTAGGAATAAATATATTCATAGATTGGCAGAAAAATTTAATATAATACATAGAGTCTCTACTGCTTATCACCCTCAAACCAGTGGATTAGCTGAAGTTTCTAATAGAGAGATTAAAAAAATACTTGAAAAAACTGTAAACCCTAGTAGAATAGATTGGTCCACTA
>NW_018250314.1:8186-8897 GCF_001263595.1 Phalaenopsis equestris | reverse complement strand
CATATTGGGCGATTAAAGAATTCAATTATAATTTGAAAGATGTTGGTAAGAAGAGATTGTTACAATTAAATGAATTGGAAGAATTAAGAAATGAATATTATGATAATGACAGAATTTATAAGGAAAAATTAAAGTTATGGCATGATCGAAAGATTAACCAAAAGAACCTTGAACTAGGACAAGAAGTTTTGCTTTACAATACACGGTTGAAGTTATTCCCTGGGAAATTGAAGTCTCATTGGTTAGGGCCATTTACTGTGACTCAAGTTTACACTCACGGAACAATTGAAATTGAAGATCAAAAAATCGGAAATAGATTTAAAGTAAATGGACATAAATTAAAACCATATTATGAGGGTAAAAGACCAAATTTTAAAGAGGTTTTAATGAGAGGGTAAAAGACCAAATTTTAAAACCTGAATGAAGATCAGTCAACCTGAATGAACCCTGAATAGGTTGGGCTGACGACGTTAAACCAAGCGCTTTATGGGAGGCAACCCATATTTATATTTATCTTTATTGAGATTATCATAGTTTTTATTTTAACTTATCGCTAGTTTGTAGTAGTATTAAGCTCTACTACTCTAATTTACCCTTCAAATATCTTAAAAATTGGATCCAAAAAAAAAAATTGCGACGCATTCGAACTAGAGTGAAACTATGAAAGTTTTACCTTGGGCGCCAACAACGCCCTCGACCGCGCCACACGCG
>NW_018250314.1:7564-8116 GCF_001263595.1 Phalaenopsis equestris | reverse complement strand
CACTGCCAGGGAGGCCGGTGAGAGGCGGTTTCTTGTGTCCGATGAGCGGTTTTTAACGGTTTTTGGGCGGGAATAATCTTTTTAAACTCAAAAATTCAAACTCTAGTTAATATTTTCTCCACAAAAATGAAGAAAAACTCTGTCAATTTCATTCCTATGGCCTCTAATTCCCCTGATAATCTCAGAATGCGGGTTTTCAATCAGCGAAAGTTCATTAGTACGGAAACGCAATGAATCTTCAACAAGTTGCTGACGAAGAAAAGATTAATCAAGGAATGAGGATTTGTGAATCGTGGTTTGAATAATCCCACGACGGATATTGAAGAAACGATAGTGCGGCAAAGATGGGAAGTGTTGTACTACACTATTGCCGCCGTGGTAGTTCCTGTGGTTAAGGAATTTTATGCAAATTTACATGGAATTAACCAAGGAATTGTTTATGTGCGAGGGAGATGGATTACTTTCACTCCTTCAAGAATCAACGAGTTATATATGATAGAGAATGTTCCTGTCTGCCACTATTCCAATTTTGTCCCAACGAGAGACCAGATG
>NW_018250314.1:6060-7422 GCF_001263595.1 Phalaenopsis equestris | reverse complement strand
AACACTGTTGAATCCTGTCTCTAAACACTGGCACTTCTTCATTTCTGTGAAACTGTTACCGACAATGAAGGTTGGTAAGGTTTCTAAAGAAAGTGTCATTTTGAATTACTGCATCCAAAGGGGACTGCCGATCGATATTGGATCTATAATAGTGAAGTCAGTCTTAGGTCTGATCGTTCACGGGTCAACTTATGGGTTTGGACACCCTTCAATAATTTTCTCACTTTGCAGCCAGTCCCAAGTATCCTATGAAAACTAGGAAAAGGTACTACTACCTTGGAAACCTTTGGATCCAACTGAAAGATTCCCATCATTTGAAGATGAAAATGACATGGCTATGATAGTTGATCAATCTTCTCAGAATTCTTTACCAGTACAACCCTTAGTCCCTGATAAGTCTTTGGTGATCCTGCGCCGAATCAAGAAATTAGAAAAGGAGGTACAAAATGTGATGAATGTAATTAATAATATCTCTAATTTCTTCGACCATTTAGACTGGAGGATTAAAGAACATTTCGATCATTCGAGATGTTTAGAAGATAGCTTGACACGATTGATGAAGAGGATCAAATTAATTGAGGAGGATTCTACTGAAGAATTTCCATTCCGACCCTTCTACAACCTCTTCGTCCATGTGCAATCAATGGGTCATCTCAGAGGAAAAACGAGCACAAAATCTGACGAGTAGTAGATCTCATATGTTACATTTATGTTTGTGTGTTTAGATTTGAACTTTATATTTGCTTTGCTTTAGAATTATGCTTAAAGATCTCTGTATAGTTGAGACTAAGCATAGGAATTTTATTTTCAACATTTTGACTGTTGTGGCTTGGATTGCAATGCTGAATTAATGTATTGAGGTTGAGAAAATACCTAATTTAGGTGTGTTATGTAACGTTTATTGTATCTCTTGGAATTTCTTGAAATTTATATATAAATGTGATGTTTTGTTTTGTGAAAGTTTGTATGTGTTAAGTACATTATTTAACTATTTAAAATTATGTTTATAAAGATTAAACGGATGTCGTTTAGTCTTAGAATTGATCAAAATCACAAAAATACTGAATTTGGACAAAATCAATAGAGCTCGCCGACGGCGCCCTCGATGCCGCTGACGGCGGGAATTTCTTGGGACTTCTGTTAAAAATACAATAGAGTGCGCCGACGGCACCATCGACCCCGCTGTCGGCGGGATTACAAAAATACCTCTTTAACCTTAATTTTGTCCGGTCAACCGCATTTTGATTTTGAGATAGCCTGTTATGATGCTCAGGCCCGACACTATAGAGGAGAGCCTGATGTTACATTTCCTGAATGCCCCCGATATACTCAGTATCAACCCGATCCACCTGCTGATCAAGG
>NW_018250314.1:3866-5599 GCF_001263595.1 Phalaenopsis equestris | reverse complement strand
TAACTATTTAAATATTATGGTAGATTTAAAGAAATATTTTTGTAATGAAAATTAATTTTGTAACTTAAGATATTTAGTATAAGAGAATAAAATTATAGTTAACTATTTAAAGTAAAGGAAACTATATTTTAAAGTATTAAGAATCTAGAATTTCAATTGAGAAGAAAAGATTAGGGTTTAATGATGCAAAAGCTATGAAATACTTATAAGGTAAGAAATGCTTTAAGTTTCAAATTTAGCGAAAGAAAAGTGAAGTTCAAAATCATTAAAGGTTATCCAGATATAGTAATCCTCACTTGAAAAAGGAAAAAGAAAGGCTTGAAAACAATCCCTGAAAAGAAAAGAAAAAGATATAGGATTGAAAATTGAAAAAAAAAAGAAAAGAAAGAAAAATGAAAGTGAGGAGAAGCTTGAGGATATGCCTAAAAAAAAATTGGCTTCGCAGGACCGACCTAAAGGGAAAGCTTAAATACATTTCTGAATTTATATTTATGGACTAGATCTTTTTACTAATAGAGTTCTCATGAAGTTCTTATCTTTTGGATATTTTATGTGACTTAATATTGCAATCTATAGTCATTCTTGAAATAACTAGAAAACTAGAACTCTTAAAACTTGATGACTAGATAATCTGATGGATACAGAGTTAATTCAATTACTTCAATTTTTTCTGAAAATCTCACTATGATATTTATCTAAATCAAACTTATAATATTTCTGAATTAAAATATTACTCGGTAGAACATAACTTTTATATATTACTAAAATTACTTGAGAACAAGTTTGGGGGATTTCGACCAAAGGAAAATATGTTGAGATTTTCATACCTCTTTTATACTATTTTTAATGATATTGCACTTTAAACAAAGGTATTTTTGATGTTTTGTTGCAGGAATGATGAATTAGGGTCAATGGAGCAAAAATATACAAAAAGGAGTGAATTTGGAGCAAAAAAGACCAAAATGTGGAGAATTGCACTAGGGCGCCGACGGTGAGCTTTTCCCGAGGCTACAGGACAAATATTCCAGAAGGTCTCCGACGGCGGGATCGACGGTTATGTGACATGTACAATGGATAAGGCTGGATTTTGGAGGGGTGCGCGGTATTTGGGGGGGGTGCGTAAGCAACTCTTGGGAAAACTCATCCACATCTGTAAAGAGAACATTTTGGCCGACAATAGAGGAGGAGAGACTCTAAATTGAAATGTGAAAAAGTGTAGAGAGTCTAAATTGTGAGGAATTCGTCGAGAGATTGTAAGATTGGAGGGAAAGTGAGAGATTTCTTCCTCCTTGCCGCTTCGAAGAGGAAATCTGTGTGTTGTAAAGAAATGAAGAGAATCAGAGGAACTTCGAGGAGTTTTCTTGAGGAGAAATTAGAGATAAGTTTATTTATTATTGTAGTTTGTATGACTTTGATTTTATCAATGAATTCCGAGTTTTGTTATGTTTTCCCCATGAGATCTGAGTAGTTTTCTCGGTCTTTCTCCTTGTCTTGAGATTTGTGAAATAGTGATTTGAATTGGTTGAGCCATGAAAATGTTAAAGAAATTATGATGATCTTTTCACTTCGATTTTAATTTAGTTTCAATCTGACCAATTGATTTGTTAAAATATGTTGAGTTTTCCAACTAAAGTGAAGATTACATCCAAGATTCAGGGAGGTCAAAGGCCTTGGAAGTTGGGTGCAAATAAATAGAGAAATAAAATTATCGGGCGTAGAATTGGAGATTTTAG
>NW_018250314.1:1021-3564 GCF_001263595.1 Phalaenopsis equestris | reverse complement strand
TTTCTTATATATTGAATATCACAATTAAACGTTATTTTCTATAATTAGTTATTATCCAAATTATCTACTTAATTCAATTGCCTATTCGTGACAGATAAGCAACCTGAACGTCGTTGTAGTTGCAGTATTACTTTTTATTAATTCTTAGTCCGTAGCATTCTATTTCTCCCTGTGGGATCGATATCTAGGACTCCATTAGAGCCCTATATTACTTGAGCGATACGTATACTTGCGTTGACAAATTTGACTTTAACATTATTGAATATTATATCTATACATCTTTATTAAATCAAACATATATATATAAAGTCGCAGTCAAATTTTTGGCATCGTTGCTGGAATTTAAATCTTCTAGTAGCGTCATCAAATTCTTGTAATTATTGATTTACAAAAAAGGTCGGTCAGACGTCACCAACTAGAGCATATAACATAGCCCTTTTTGTAATGTGATGTGCTTTAGACTTGTCTTCTGGTAGCTTTCCAGTATGCAAATATTCTATTAATGGCTTGCGCCAATCTTTGTTGATAATCACAACTGCATTTATTATTTCTTCTTTTTTTTTTAGCTTTTGTAGAGTTTTGATGTCGATCCGAGACAAAACTTATCTTCCTCGTACCATGACATCAATGGAATCCTCCGGGGACATGCTAATTCTTTTGCAAGTTTTGTTAAAGCGTTAGCATGGGCATTATCTCCCCTAGGAAACCGATAGAAAGTTACACTGGGGATCTGTTCCAGTAGCTTAATCATGTACTGATAGTATTCCGCTAATCTTGGTTTCAAAATCTTGTATTGTCCGGCAACTTGTTGGATGATGAGTGGATGATTGCTGGATGACCAGTTGAGATTCACCATAGATGGCAATGTTTGTTATATCCATTAAGATTGCCAACTCTAATCCGGTAATTAAGGCTTCATATTCAGCTTTGTTGTTGGTACATGGCTCTGTCAGGTGGTATGAGAACCTGAGCATACCCTTATCTGGCGCGATAAAGATCAAACCAATATCTACTTTCCTGGTATAACTGTGTCTGATCCTTTGCCCATTTTTACTGACGAAGCTCCGTTAAAGTACATTTCTGAGTGTTGCACACTGAAGAATTCTATTTGTAGTACTTGCTCATCTAGTAGTTCATCATTAAAAGGGGACCCAGCTGGAAGTGGGTGTGCAGCAAGAAAGTCTGCCAAAATCTATCCCTTGACATCTTTCCCTTTGTAGCATGGAGGGGAACAAAAATTATATCAAATTGCAATAAAATCATAGACCATCTTGCTAGACATCTAGAGAGTATTGGTCGAGTCATCAAATATTGCAACAGATTGAATTTTAAAATTAGGGTAATTTTATGAGAAAGCATGTAATGGTTAAGCTTTTGAGCGGTAAAAATCAAGGTGACAAAAATCAAAGCTAGACAATGCTTCTCAATAGGTAGATACCTTATCTCCGTTGGTATTAGGCGGCGACTCAAGTAGTCGAGTGCATTTCCTTTACCCTGATCATTGACTTGGGCTAAGAGGGCTCCAAGAGAGTCATCTAAAGCCGTGGTATAAAGTATCAAAGGTTTCCCTGGGATAGAAGCTGCCAAGGCAGCAGGTGTCATTAAATATTGTTTAACATCCTCAAAGGCCCTGTGGCATTTCTCTGCCCAAATAAATTTGGCGTCCTTTTTAATAAATGCCGAGAAAGGCTGACACCTACCCGAGAGATTAGAAATAAAGCACCTCAGATATGCCAACTTCCCCTGGAAGGAACGTAGTTGTTTCATGGTTTTAGGAGGAGGCATTTCCAAGATAGCTTTAAGCTTATCCGGGTTGATCTCGATTCCCCGATGACGGACAATGAATTCCAGAAATTTCCTGGAGGTAACGCCAAAAGTACATTTTAAGGCATTCATTTTAAGGTCATATCATCGTAACTATTCAAACACGATCCTCAAATCATACAAATGGTCTATTTTTTACTTACTTTTGATGACCAAATCATCCACGTAGCATTCTACTTGGTTGTGAATGAGATCATCAAAAATATGGGTAATTGTGCGCTGATATGTTGCTCCGGCGTTCTTTAGGTCGAACGGCATCACTATGTAGCAAAAATTTCCAATCAGTGTTTTGAAGGCTGTAATTACTGCATCCTCAGGAGCCATCTTGATTTGGTTGTATCCCGACGATCCCTCCATGAAGGAGAAAATTTCATGTGTTGAACTGATATCCACCATCATCTTTGGTATGGGTAGTGGAAATTTGTCTTTTGGACATGCCTTATTCAAATCTCTGAAGTCAACACAAACACGGATTTGTCCATTTTTCTTCTTAACATGTACAATGTTAGATAACCACGTGGGGTATTACTCTTCTTTTACAAAGTTGGTGTCTATTAATTTCTTCACCTAGGCAATGACTTGTTATTCTATTTCGAGGTGCAATCTCCTGGGGGCTTATTTTATTGGGGTTAAATTTTTGTCCGCCTCGAGTTTATGAACTGCAACCTCTGCTGATAGTCCTGGCATTTCATCATAGCTCCATGCAAAGCAATCTTTGA
>NW_018250314.1:0-575 GCF_001263595.1 Phalaenopsis equestris | reverse complement strand
GCCACCTCAGCTCAAATTGAGCTGAGGACCCCTCTGCTTGACACCTAAGCAGTGGGGCTAAGCTCTCAATTGGCCAGCTAAGCTCCCCATTGGCCAATTTCTATAAAATCTACCCCTCACGGCCATGGAGGGGTGTGGTAAAAATTTTTTCTAAGGCCTTTCAAACTCCTCTGAAAGCTTCCTTGAGAGACCCTTATCACATTCCAATCCACTTCCCCCTCTAAAAATCACCATGGCAACTCAATTTTGAGCTTGAATTCCTGCCCGAAACCAGGACAACTTCCAATCCCAACCTATACAGCACCAAACTCCAATTAAATTGGCTCTACACCTTCACAAGAGTGAAAGAGGCCAAAGCCCCATCAAATCCCCCTTCTACAGAGCCTCCATCATACCTCTAGACCAACACCCAAATTGGGCTGTGGTCGAATTCATATTTAGGCTTCACACCAAGACCAGGGACTCAATCCATAGCCTCCTTAGACCCCAATGAACGTACCAAGCATCTCTGATCGAAGCTTCCCTTCTCAGAGTAATTATACTCCCCATTATCCCGAGCTTATTTGATTCTCCAT
>NW_018250313.1:110078-110853 GCF_001263595.1 Phalaenopsis equestris | reverse complement strand
TCCTACTATCATGGGCACTACCCTCCCAACTAGGCCTTATAAATGTGAAACACATATTAAAGTCACAAACTGCCATGACATTTTGCGTTGTGGTTCCACTACGTCCGATAAATGCAACTTTCTCATCATTTGAAACCCGTGCATCAACATGTGTTCCATATCGCACCGATGCAATCCTAAACATGTAGCTCTAGTAATTAATTAATTAATGTCCTACATTCATTTTAAACTTCATTAATATAAGATTAAATCAGTACCTTAAAGAATGACATGTAGCGTCGATCTTGGCGAATCTCTGCAGGAGTTCGTGGAAACGTTGGATCTATTGGCTTTATGACTTATTTTGCGAGGCTCACCAAAGCACTCAAACCCACTAAGAAGTACTTGCTAATCATCTCTGATGAGTGCTGGAATCGTTCCATTGCACCACGCATTGACTCGTTCTGTGATAATATATAAAGTGTAATCGCCAACACCTCACGGTCAGTCATTCTCATAGACCCATGGAGGCCATGAGATCCTATGAGTTCTGCTAAAAGATCAGTAAAAACTTCTTGTGTCATGCGGAACAAGTTATAAAATCTTGTGGGATGCCCGACAAGCATTTTCGCTACCCTTTTGTCTCTAAATCGTGATGATGTGTAACAGGGGGAACGGTCGATGTATGTATTGTAGTAATCTACGAGCAAGCTGATAGTTGTGTTTCTCCTTCTACGACGTACTTGGTTTGGGTCCATAATGATTTATACTGGACATATTTTGACAAAGAAAAATA
>NW_018250313.1:105708-110052 GCF_001263595.1 Phalaenopsis equestris | reverse complement strand
AAAAACAAAATAAACTGAAAAGTCTCAATGAACAACAGTTCAAATAACCATGCCTTCTCATAAACTGTTCAAATAAGGACATAGCAACTAAAAAAGTCCATTCAAATTTTCCTGTGCTCATAAAAAAGTCGTAGATACGACACCCTTCGCTCTTTGGCAATTGCTGTGAAAAAATCTCTCTGCACCGAATCTTGAAGCAGCTCAACAGTAAAGTAGTATAGCTCATCATTCGCTGCAATACTCGGATCCTGCTCTAAAATTGCCACAACCTCATTAATTGACGTTTTCTGCACTTTATGTGGGGCATCGTTGGAAGAATCCATAAGGCACGATATTTGGTTTCTGATAGAAGCAGCTCCACCCTTTTTTTTACCCTTTTTTTTACTCTCGAACCTAGATCGCTTAGAGTGGTTTGTAGATTGAATCTCAGTAGGACCTGGACTTGGGAATTCAGGTGAATCATCTGATAAGCTGACAGCAACATTGTCCTGTGTTTCACCAAATCCCATCTCGCTCGGAGCACATGCATATTTCCCTGTGGCAACGACACCCCCGAACATTAGGTCTAACTTCTCCTACAAATCAGGTTCAATCTTTTTATACTTTTTTGCTGCCGGCACCACCTGGCAAAAACACCCAAATCATTTTGTTCAATCCTGAAAGAGAATTATATTAAACAAATTATGAAAAATAAAATTTACTTAATGCGAGCCTTTCTGCCCACCACTCTTCCGAAGCATCAATGGTTCGCTTTATTGGATCCCAATTCAAACTAGTTGAACCACGCTTTAAATCCTTCCAAATTTTCCAATTTTCCTTTAATTGATCCCATTTGTTTTTCATTTGCAGCCAGTCGTACTCCTGTCCGGTGGAGTCTTTAAAATTTTTAATGATATTATGCCAACCTTCTTTATTGAAAAACGTTGTTGGTCTATTGCCTAGTTCAATTTCTTTGATACAGAGATCGCAAAACAACAATTTGATTTCCTTTTCCCATAGTGCTGGTGAACCATGTTCTTTAGCCTTACCAGCCATGTTACTACTACGATGAAGCAAGAAAATGAAACACAACAATAGAGTATTCGATTACAAAATGATTAAAGAAAGCATAAAAATGAAAAAAAGGACACAAAATTTAACGTGGTTCGGTCAACATGACCTACATCCACGACAAAGGAGGCCAACAACTTTATTATAGCATCAAAGAAGAAGATACAAAGCTTTGATTCATACAGTACTCCCTCCTAGAAGCAGAAAAAACCCATAATGATTCGTACATTACTCCCTCCCAGAAGCATAATACATTACTCCCTCCAACGCACCCCTTCAAAGCCGGCAGCATATCTAATAAATAGGTAGCCCGAAGCAAAAAAAAAATGTTGTGAGGACCACTGCCAGCTTAGACCACTGTCAGCTTGCCAAGTACTGGAGCAATGCAAAATAAGTAAGGTGTAAAGATAACATAGAAATATTACTGGAGTGCCAGCTTGCCAACACACCCCTTTGATTCATACATAGAAATATTACCACTGCCAGCTTGCCAAGTTCCAGCTTGCCAAGTACATAGAAATATTACTAATAAACAATAAAGGAAGGCTGCCGAATATCTGAAAGTTCGGCTTCAGCAAACCCAAGCAAAACAACCATCAGAGTTCCCAAAACCCGGCCAAACCGAGAAGCAATTATATCATATGAGTAGCAAAATTGATAACATAGTTCTAAAGAGGCTATAAAAAATAGAATTCAGCCTTTCTCAAATGAACACAGAGCATGTATTTCTTAAATAATTGAGATAAAATATTGGTGAATCAACAACCATGGTGAGATAAAAGTGCTTCTACAGTAATTGAGCCAACAGACATGTATTCATTTCGGAAATGACCAAGTTCTCCAAAAAAAACCATGAATAATATGAGATAAAATATTGGCTCCTTAATAGAAACATATCTCATGGATCCATTCACTAAGAGCCAAGAAGATGCTTTCGCAATTCATACGGGTCAGAACAAGCATAAAATCCTCATATGATTTAAACTGATTGAAAGAATATAAGAGAAAGTTAGGTGAATCAACAAATTCACCCCATTAAATATAACTCATACATTCACTGACCCCTAATCAAGGAAGATATAACAATGAATTCTTCCTTACAATAATCCAACTCTCATGAAGAATATAATGATCAATTTTCACCATAAAACAGCCATATCGACAAGGAAAAAGGTTGTGTATGCTATATATGTAATCCTTTTATATTCATGAAAGGAATAATCAAACTAAAATGTATAACCCGATGATTTGAAATCGTAATGAACTGTTAAACTATCTGATTCATGTATAACCCGATGCTATATATGTCTATCCTTTTTCGAATGGTACTTCCAAAACGACAATCTTCCATTAACAGATGCATACATGCTTAAACCACAAAATAATCTCTAATGTAAAACTGCATAAGATTGTCGCAGTTATCATGGATTTCAGAAGGTTCGACTTCAGCAAACCCAAGCAAAACAACCATCAGATTTCCAAAAACCAGGCTCCATCAAACCAAAGTAAAAAAATAAAAAAAACTATCAATTTCAAGGTTCTGCTTCAACAAACCAAACCAAAGGAAACCCCTATAGTTTGAAGGTTCAACAAATAAAAATGTTTCTAGCAATCAAACAAAATCCCAAAAACTAAAGACCAGAAATTCTTCCTTTTCTTTTTGCATGTGAGAAACATGTTTAAATCCAAAAAATCCATTTAACACAACCATATAAATAACCAAGTTGATGAGTTCAAGGAAATATTCAAGAAACTAGCCAAACCGAGAAGCAACTATTTCAAATGAGGAGAAAAATAGATAACATAGTTCTTAAGAGGCTATAAAGAATAGAATTCAGTCTTTCTCAAATGAACACAGAGCATATACTTCTAAGGTTATAAGTGCTTCTACAGTAATTGATCCAACAACCATGTAATTGCTTCAACAGTGTTTCTACAAAACAATCTCTAATGTAACACTGCATACATGCTTAAATGGGCGCTAGATCTGCAACTTGGATGGACAATGCCAATTTGATCGCAAATCTAAGGGCTTGATTCAGGTAAGAATCGTTAATAAGCTATAGATTCAGGTAAAAAATGAAGTATTTTTTTCGTCTGCCAAAAGATCAAACTAAGAAAAAGCCATACTTCGTTAATAAGCTACAGATCTACCACAAGAAAGAAGGAGAAAGGAAAAATGGCAGAAACAGGAAAGAGGTAAGAAGGAGAAAACATTAGGAGCCGCAAAACACACATTCTACATTCTTCCTCAGATTGGAAAATAGAAGAAGAAAATGGCTCTTCTTACCTTAGCTCTGTTGGTCGATGGACGACAAAAGAGGAGAAGGAGAAGGGGACGCGAGGGAAGTAGCAAGGAATCACCTAGGGTAGACGCAAAGCAACGGGAAATCACCGAGGGTAGACGCGGGGTAAAGGGTTAAAAATTTAGTCGAAAGCGGGAGACGCGATGGTGATGCCGCGGCCCACTTTCACTCCGCTTTCGCCGCCTGAATGCCCGAAGTCGCGAACCAAACAGATAACTTTAGCGAAAAGCTATGGCAAATGACTGTGCCTCACCCAAACAGACCGAGAAAAGATTATTGCAACTCAATGAACTTGAGGAGATTAGAAAAGAAGCATATGATAATGCAAAAATCTATAAAGAGAAAATAAAAATATGGCATGATCAAAAGATTATTAAAAAGAAATTTGAACCGAGACAAGAAGTTCTATTATATAATACAAGATTCAGATTATTTTCAGGAAACAAGAAATCCAAATGGTTAGGATCATTTGAAGTGATTAAATTCTATCATTATAGAACTGTTGTTATTAAAGATCCTAAAACTAGAAAGATATTTAAAGTTAATGGGCATCAATTGAAACATTGTTATGAAGGTCACATGCCACAATTTAATGAAATTTTGATGTTAAGTCATCTTGATTAAACAATGGTATGTCAGGTTGACGACGTAAAACCAAGCACTTTGTGTGAGGCAACCCATATATAAATCTATATATATATATATATATATATATATATCTTACTATTTTGTTTAATAGGTGTTTTATATATTAAATAATAATAATATTTTTGAATCCTACACTATTTTATATATCATAAATTAAGACAAATATTGGTATTGGAGGAAAATTTGGAATCAAATTGAACAAAAAAAAATAGAGACACAATTTTGGCCTCTAGCACCGACGGCGACATAATGGGCTCCGACGACGCCCATCTACATGAGACATGGCACCGATTGCTCCATCGAGAGCACCGATAATGTCCAGAGCCGTTTTTTGCCTGCA
>NW_018250313.1:100626-105698 GCF_001263595.1 Phalaenopsis equestris | reverse complement strand
GTGCATTTAGGATGAATTGGGTAGACTTTGGCGGGATTGCACTCCTAAATAACCCCGAAAGGTGTTTTTAAAGGCCTAAAAACTACCTTGGACGACCAGAAACTTCCAAATTTCAAAATCCATGGCTTCTAGTTCCCGAAATACTTTAGGGTATGGAGTTTTTAATAGAATAAAGTTTATAAATTTTAATGCGCAGAGATTATACAACAAAGTCATCACGAAGAAGAGACTTATCAAGGAGAGAGGATTTGTCAATCATGGATTGAGTAATCCAAGTTCACAGATTGAGAAAATCATTGTACATAGGCGTTGGGAATTTCTATGCTACACACCGCTGCATTTGTTGTACCAGTGGTAAAGGAATTCTATGCTAACTTACATGGAATTACCCAAGGAGTCATCTTCATTTGAGGTAAGGTTGTACCATCTACTCCACCTTGAATTAATAATTTGTATATGGTAAAAAAAGTGTCAATCTGTCATTATACAAATTTTATCCCAACAAGAGATATAATGCAAGATGTATATCATTTTTTGACTGATAAAAATGATAATTGGGAAATCTGAGATGAGGGATGCGTTAGTTTCTCCGCTTCACTATGTAATCCAATATCAAAATAATATCAAAACAATGGCATTTCTTTATCTCTACAAAATTACTCCATATCATGAAGATAAGTAGAGTTATAAAAGAAAGTGTAATTTTAAACTATTGCATTCAAATGGAAAAACCCATTGATGTGGGATCGATTATTTTTAAATCTATTATGGGTATTATTATGAATGATCCTATATACGGACTCGGGCATCCTTCTACAATTTTCGTACTTTGTAGTTAATCTCAAGTGTCATATGAAAGTTTGAAGAAAGTGATATTACCCAGGGAGCCCATGATTTCTATTGATGACAATTATATTAGGAATGAAAATGAAGCATTAGATATTATTTTGGATCATTCATCACATGCTTCAACACCATTAACACCACAGATAGTTGGAAGTTCAATAGTTTTGGAGAAAAAATGAAGAAAATAAAAAGAAAACTTTAGAGTATTATGAATGTAATAGGAAATCTTAACTACCTTTTTTATCACTTAGATTAGAGGATTAAGGAGAACTTTGATCATACTGGAACAATTAAAGCATGTATGGTGCAGATGTTCAAGAAAAATGGATGGATCGATGAAAAATTGACTGATCAATTCCCATACCAACCCTTCTACAATTTATACGTCCATTAACAATCTATGGAAGATATTAGACGAGGAGAAAGTACTAAAGATGAAGCGGAATAATTGAAGAAGTTGGACACTCTAATATTTTAAAGTAATTATGTTTTTAATTTGATTGTGTTGGATTTACTTTGCTTTAGAACTCTTATAAGTTTTTATGTGTGTATAGTTTTGTATCAGTGTTCTAGTGTTGTGGCTTGATTTTGAAGCTGAATTATAATTTAGTTTGTTTTAGGTATGAGAAAGTGTGATTAGAAAAGTGTATTTGTAAGAATTGGATTTCATCTATAAAAGTTAGTTTGGTGTTCTTTGCGAATTATTTTAAGATGAAAATTAGTGTTCAAAAAGACTAATTAGACTTTGGAGTGAATTGAAAGAAAGTTGAAAATTACGAAAATTGAATTTTTGGCCACTGGTGCCGACCACACCAGTATGAGCGCCGATAGCTCCCTTGACCCGAATGTACCCAAATCCCTTAAAATTCACCATTTGCATAGTAAAAACGCCAGTTTTACCCTTTTAGTCACCTTCAACCTCCGGTTTGTGCACCTAGGGCTTACTATTGCTTGGATTTGAGGCAATTTTAATGCAAAAAAAGTTCATATTTCATCTTCTCTCGGTAATAGCTATACTTTGAACCCAAAATTTTGTATTTTCACCAAGAATTTATCTTACATTACCGAGATCCAAAATTTTGAATTTTTTTGAAAATATTTTCAGAAAATCCTTTGGTGAAGAACTCTTACTTAGTAGATTTAAGTTTAAAACATTTCACGTTTTGATTTTTAGAATTTTGGGAATTTATTTGGATTTTATCAAATTTTCTTAGATTACCATGGCACCAAGAATGAGCAAGGGAAAGATGAAAGTAGATTTTGATGATAAAAAATTTGTCAACAACAAGGCTAGCATTTGTTTCAATAGTCTGCTTGCAACTAAAAAAGTAATTCTGGATCGAGCATTAAAAAATCTGGGTGGAGAAGTTGAAAGATTAATCGTTGCTCGCCAGTGGGAGAATTTACTTCAAGAAGAATTAATGAATTTTATCAGTTATATGATGTGTATAGCTGTCAGTATGAAACATTTTCTGCTAAAAATGACGCCTTAGATAAAGTTATTTCTTTTCTTACTGATGGAAGAGTAGCTTGGAAGGTGAAGAATAATGTTAATGTAAACTTCTCTCTTTCTATGTTAAATGTAGTATCTAAGGCCTGACATTATTTTATATCTGCTAGAATGATACCAACAAATCATCATAGCGAAGTTACAAAGGATAGAGCCATCTTAAACTTCTGTATCCAGCAGATGAGAAGGATAGATGTAGGCTCTATTGTTTATAAAAACACTCGTTCTATTGCTTTGGGTGAAATTATTGGTAGTTTAGCACACCCTTCCCTGATCTTCACACTATGTGAACATGCAAGAGTTGAATTTGGAATGAATGAGGAGAGGACTGAACCTCTAAAACCTATTGGGCCTGCAAAAATTAAAACTTATGAATCTCATGTTGGATGGAGATCTGGAAGTAGGAGTAGGGATATTCCTTCTACTTCTAGTACTCCACTCTCCAAAGACTTATGGAGCAACTGATGATCCAACAAGGAGATATCTTGAGAATGGAAAATAGAATGGAAAATATGGAGGCCAGAAATGCACATAATGATGATTTGACAAGGCAGAAATTTGAATATGATGTTGTTGATGATGATGTGACGGTTAGATACATGAGTGGTTGATTTGACAAGGCAGAAGTTTGAATATGATGTTGCTGATGATGATGTGACGGTTAGATACATGAGGGGTTACCACTCAGTTCAGTTTCCCTCAGTTCAGTTTCCTACTCACCTTGTGTTTACCCCGTATCAGCAGCAAAACATCGAAGTAGAACAAATAAGAAGATGATGTGGTGATGTTTACTTAGTCATAGTTTGATCTTTTGTTTAATTTACAGTTGGTTGTACTTTATTGTTATTTTTGTTTGTTTTTAGAGTGTGATACTTTGTTTTATTTTAAATGTTATGTTATATTGTGAACAGTAGGATTGTAAAATTATGTTTACATTGGAAATCATTTTAATAGTGTTGTTAGTTTTAGTACTTTGTTGAATGTATTTGTAGTAAATTTTTTCTCTACAAACTTTTATATGTATTATGTGTTATTTAATATTTTAAGTCTTGTAGCTTTTCATCTTAGCACCTGTAATATTTCAAAGTTAATTTTTAGTATCAGAACCTTCAGCAGGTAAGTTTTTTCTCTATGTATTAAATGTTTTCTTTCACCCTTTATTACTTTTTTAGTTTTTCATGCAAAATCTGTTAAAACTTTAAGTTTGGGGGGGGAGAAAAATTCATTTTTAAAGAAAGAAATGTAATTTTATTTGTCCCCAATTAGCTATATTTTCAAAATTTTTAAACTTAACATGACCTTTGTTATTAGAGGGTAACTTTAGATAAATATATTTTTGTTTCTAAATATATAGTAAACTTAAGTAAAAATTTTCAATAATAAAGGTTAATTTTAAAGATTAAGATATTTGATATAAGAGATTAAGACTATTTTTTCTACTATAAGTAAAGGAATTTGTCTTTTTGAAGTGTTAAAAAAATCTTAGAGAATCATGTAAGAAGAAAAGAATAAAACTTTACAAAAAATATTTAAAGCTAACATAAATTTATAAAGTGAAGGAATGTGAAAATTTTTTAACTTTAAGAAGGGGATAGTGAAGTTCAAAATCATTAAAGGCTATCCAGATATTAAGAATATTTTTATCAGCTCTGCATTTTAGGATAAACAAGAAAAAGTATTGAAAATGATCCTGAAAAAAAAAAGAGATGATCCTGAAAAGAAAAGAAATAGATGTGAGGAGAAGCTTGAGGAGATGTCTAATTAAATATTGGCTTCACTTGAATCAATTTAAAGAAGAAGACTTGGCTACATCCTCTAAACTTATATTTAAGTATTAGCAAACTAAGTATTAACAAACTTACTAGTAAAGTTTCATGAAGTTCTTTTCCATATGGATATTCTAAGTGGCTTTAATATGAAAATTTGCAAACTTTCTTGAAAAGAATAAGGAATCAAAAATCTTAGACTTGATTGCAAGATATTTTTATACCTTTAGTATTACCTGGAGTTATTTTACATTTTTCTTAAGTTATGTTATTGTATTCAGTGGACTAAAATATGAAAATCTAGAAGTTAAAACCCTTTGCCATAAGTCATACTTTTATGTAGTGAAGGAGTTACTTGAGGACAAGTAACGATTAAGTTTGGGAGATTTTCATACATAAAAAAAATATATGCATATTTTGACCTATATTTTATACTCATTTTTGGTGATATTGCGCTTTAAAGGAGAGTATTTTTCATGTTTTTTTGTAGGTTATTGATTTTTAGGACTTGAAGCAAAAATGAAGCAAAAAAAGGATGGAATTTGGAGTCAAAATGACATTTTTGAAGAAATACTCAGCGCCGTCAGCGCAGACCTATAGAACAGAGGTTAGACTATCCTCAACGCCGATGGTGCCAGGAGCAGCACTAACGGCGCCATTTAATCGAATTTAGGAGTTTAAAAGGGGTAACTCCTGCCAAAAACCGCAAAAAACTGCCATTCAAACTAGATAAACCACCATCCCGCCGGTCTCGCCATCGGCGTCGTTGAGGGCGCCATCGGCAAGCCTTTAGTATTTAATTGCCTGGACTCTTGGGAAAAACCAACTGTCGGCGCCCAAGGCAAAAATTGCACAGTTTCGCTCTGGTCCGAATGCTTTCTAATTTTTCTCTATGGATCCAATTTTTATGATGATTCAAGGGTAAATAAGAGTAGTAGAGTTTAATACTA
>NW_018250313.1:99625-100303 GCF_001263595.1 Phalaenopsis equestris | reverse complement strand
AAATTATAATTGAATTCTTTAATCGCCCAATATGCTTTATGCTCCAATTTTACTGGTAAGTGACAAGTCTTTCCAAAAATCAGTCTGTAAGGAGTCATTCCAATAGGAGCTTTATAAGCAGTCCTGTAAGCCCATAATGCGGTATCCAATCTAGTGGAACAATCTATTTTACTAGAGTTTACAGTCTTTTAAAGTATTTTTTTAATCTCTCTATTAGAAACTTCACCTAACCCATTGGTTTGAGGATGATAGGCAGTAGAGATTCTATGAATAATATTAAACTTTTCTGCCAATCTCTGAATATATTTATTCCTAAAATGAGATCCCCCGTCAGTGATAACCATTCTTGGCATTCCGTATCTAGTGAAAATATTTTTCATTAAAAATCTTGAAACACATTTAGCGTCACAACGAGGTAAAGCTTGTGCTTTAATCCACATTAAAACATAGTCTACTGCAATTAATATATATATAAGTTCCCAAATGAAGAAATAAATGGTCCCATGAAATCTAATCCCCAAACATCAAAGATCTCAACTTCTAACATGAAATTCAGAGGCATTTCATTTCTTCTAGATATATTGCCTACTCGTTGACATCGATCACAAGTTTTTATATATCTATAAACATCTCTAAAGATAGTAGGCCAATAAAATCTAGCTTGTAAAATTTTATAAG
>NW_018250313.1:95903-99234 GCF_001263595.1 Phalaenopsis equestris | reverse complement strand
AAATTCTTGCATCAAAAGTATTACCTTAGTTTGACATTCTTCTTTTGCATCAGATATTTAATATCATAGTGATCAGTGTGCACAACACATTTAGCTCCAATTAAGTATGATCTAAATTTGTCCAAAGCGTACACAATGGCCAATAACTCTTTTTCAGTAATAGTATAGTTAATTTGTGCATCATTAAGAGTTTTACTAGCGTAGTATATAACCTTAAAAATCTTTTCATACCTTTGTCTAAGAACAGCTCCAATAGCATAATCACTAGCATCACATATCTGTTCAAATGGTTTCTCCAAGTTAGGAGAAACTATAATAGGGGTTGTGATTAGTTTTTTCTTTAATAACTTAAAGACATTTAAACAGCTTTCAGTAAATTCAAATTTCTTATCCTTCTCTAAAAGTTGGCATAGAGGTTTAGTTATTTTTGAAAAATCTTTAATAAAAATCCTGTAAAAACCAACATGTCTAAGAAAACTCCTAACCTCTATTACATTAGTAGGAGGTGTTAGTTTAAATATAACTTAAATTTTTGCAGGGTCTGCTTCCATACCATTTTCCAAAATTTTATGCCCTAACAATTCCTCCTACAACCATAAATTGTCATTTCTCCTAAATTAGAACTAAATTAGTTCTCTCGCATAACTCCAAAACTTTTTCAAGGTAATTTAAGCATGCGTCAAATGATGTTCAAAATACAGAGAAATCATCCATAAATACTTCCAATCCATCATCAATTAACTTACTAAATATAGACATCATACATCTCTGGAATGGAATTTTGCAGGTGCATTACATAATTCAAAAGACATTCTTCAAAAAGCAAAAGTTCCAAAAGGACTAGTTGACTATGTTTTCTCTTGATCCTCCGAAGCTATATGTATTTGATGATAATCAGTATATCCATCTAGAAAATAAAAATATTTGTGCCCAGCGAGCCTTTCAAGCATTTGATCCAAAACGGGTAAAGGAAAATGATCCTTTCTGGTGGCATAATTTAATTTTCTATAGTCTATGTAGATTCTCCATCCAGTGACTTATCATTCATTATTTTCTTTTGTTTCAACAGTCACTCCTCCTTTCTTAGGAACACAATGAATTGGACTTACTCTTACTTACCCACGCACTCTCTGAAATAGGATATATAATTCCAGTGTCTAACCATTTCAAAATTTCCTTCTTAACTACTTCTTTCATGATTGGCTTTAAGCTCCTTTGTGGATCAACTCTTGATTTATATTGTTCATCTAGTATAATTCTGTGCATATAGATCGAAGGACTGATTCCCTTAATATCAGCTAAGGTTCAACCAAAAACTTTCTTATATCTTTTTAATGTATCTAACAGTCCTTGCTCTTGCAAATCATTTAATTCTGAAGATGTAATAACATGTAATGTAGATGAGTCTCCTAGAAACAAATGCTTTAAGTGGTTAGGCAATATTTTCAACTCAAGTTTATGCAATTTTATAATTGACAGAACTAGATTCTTATCAGCATTTTCTATAATATCCATCATCTCAAATCTTTCCTGAACATAATCTAATTCTTCATTTTCTATTTTGTCTAACATAACTTCATCAATAACATAACTTCATTAATATCTTCAAATTGTTCTTTCTCTTCAAAATGTTCTTTAAAATATTCATTCAAAATATGTTCACTAATTTCCATGCAAAAACATTCATTTTCTCTTTCAACAGCAAGGTATTTCATAGATTTTGCAATGTTAAAAGTCACTTCTTGATCGTTAGCTCTCATAGTTAATTCTCCTTTTTGAACATATATCATAGCTTTTCCGGTAGCTACAAATAGTCTCCCTAAAATGATAGGTATTTCTTTATCTTCCTCCATATCTAAAATAATGAAATCCACCGGAAAGATAAATTTATCAACTTTTACTAACACATCTTTTATAACTCCCTTAGGATATGTAGCTGAATGATCCGCTAACTGAAGAGTTACAGAAGTAGGTGAGACTTCTCCTAATCCTAATCTTTTGAAAATTGATAGAGGCATAAGATTAATGCTGGCTCCCAAATCACATAAAGCTCTTCCATAAAATTTTTCACCAATAGCACACGGTATAGTGAAACTACCAGGATCTTTTAATTTCTTAGGAAGCTTTTCTGAATAATTGCACTGCACCCTTTGCTAAGTACAACAGTTTCATTATCAGTGAACTTCCTTTTCTTGTTCAGAATATCTTTGATAAATTTCACATAATTGGGCATTTGCTCTAAAGCTTCTACGAAGGGAATATTTATCATTAATTTCTTAAGAATTTCTAATAACTTGGAAAATTGTTTATTCTCTTTGTGCTGCTTCAATCTTTGAGGAAACGGTGGTGGAGGTTTCTCCACAATAATTTTCATTGGTGTAAATGTATATTGTAAATCTTGGTACTCATGATCATTTTCTTTTTCTGTATCCGCTTTCTCTTTTTTAGTTTCTAGTTCTTTATGTACTCTTATTTCTAATTCTTTTCCACTTCGTAATTGTATCGCTTTAATTTGTTCTTTTCCTTGATCTTTAGGATTTGGTTCCACAGTACTAAGAAAAGTTTCTAATGTTCGACTACTAAGCGCATTAGCGATATGCCTTGATTGATTTTCAATATTCTTAATGGCAGTACCTTGATTTTGTAATTGATTTCCTTGATTCTGCAATTATTGACCCATATTTAATAACAGCTCTTCCATAGACAACTTCTTTTCCTTAACTTGAGTGTTACTGTTAAATTCTGTAAGAAAATAAGGTCTATAATTAACATTTCCTTGGTTGGATTGATTTTCTAATGGGTTCACTGGGTTGTTCGCCCATTGTTGATTTATAGAAGAATTGTTCTTCCAATAATAATTTGGATGATTCTTCCAACTTATGCTATAATAGTTCGAATAAGGGTTATTGGATCTATTATTAATAGCATTTAAAGTCTCATACTTGAACACCAAAAATTGTCTGAATGATTTCTCTTCAATCATAGTAAGTGTTAGAGAATAATTCATTCTATAATGATCTAATTTTTTTGATATTGCTGCAATCTGCGAAGCTAACATAGATATTGCATCAGAATCGTGGATACTAACTACTCTTTTAGGATATACCCTTTCAGAGGGCCAATGAAAATTGTTGGTAGCCATCTCTTCTATTAACGAATAAGCCTCATCAAAAGGTTTTGACATTAAAGAACCAAAGGCCACAGCATTTATAATCGATCTAAGTGATCCCACTAATCCATTATAAAAAGTTTGAATTATCAACCAATCTGGTAACGAATGACGAGGGCATTTCCTAAGAAGATCTTTAAATCTCTCCCAAGCTTCATATAT
>NW_018250313.1:95096-95616 GCF_001263595.1 Phalaenopsis equestris | reverse complement strand
TTTGTACCATTTGGATAATAGCAGGTTTAAGCTCAAATGAATTAGTAGCTACATCAGGATTTTGGATAGATAAGTGAATTTCATCTGCTGTAGGATTTGCATAATCTTGTAGGGGTCTAGGTTGGTGTTCATTTTCTATTGCTTGATTGTTCATTTTGTTTTCCATTGTATCAGAATTTCTAGGTTCTCTTCTCAATCTTCTAATTTTTCTAACAATGCGTTCTAATTTTGAATCATAGGGTATAAGATTTTCAGGTCCAAATTTATACATACAATTTGAAATCAGTAAACAGTAAAACAGTTAACTAAATAAGAAAATAAGTTGAAACTCAAGTAAAAATTTTATAATAATCTTAATTTGTCCGTCAGTATAGTCATGATTCTTTTTTTCACTCCGCAATGGCGCCAAAAACTTTGACAGCGACTTTATATATGCTTAAAAATATAAGTATTCAATACTGCTGCTAAAAGATTTAATTTCTCAGCAACGACACCAAAAACTTAATAACAATTATAGATT
>NW_018250313.1:94300-95082 GCF_001263595.1 Phalaenopsis equestris | reverse complement strand
GTAATAAATATTCAAATATTATAAAGTCACACTTATCAAGGCAAGTATACATATCGCTCAAGTAATATAGGGCTCTGATGGAGTCCTAGATATCGATCCCACAGGGAGTACTATTAGAAGCTACGAACTAAAATTTTAGAAAATCAATACTTTAATCGCAACAACAAAATTCAATTTACTTATATTGTCACTAATAGGCAATATGTAATTTTCTTAATAACTCTTAAATAACTAATTATACTACTGAGGTTTTTAATGTGATATTCAATATATAAGAAAGCACTTTCTCCTTATCAAGAAATTATAGTGAATGGATAAAGTGAGGATAAAGTGAATCAGTTTAAGTGAATCAGTTTAAATTGTATTGTGCCACATAGGGGCATACTTATTCTTTACCCTTTGGTCCAGGCATAAAGAACATTGACTAATCCTACGCTTGTTTACTGAATCTTCAGCTAGGCTGGGAGAATACTAGCTCTCACTTCGGAGCTCCCACGTTCCCTTCGGCTGATGGTTAACATCTACACTTCAACACCCAAACGATAAGACCCAATTGGGGATTTTAGTCTGTCACTCTAAAATATCCAATTCTACGCCCGATAATTTTATTTCTCTATTTATTTGCACCCAACTTCCAAGGGCTTTGACCTCCCTGAGTCTTGGATGTAATCTTCACTTTAGTTGTAAAACTCAACATATTTTAACAAATCAATTGGCCAAATTGAAAGTAAATTAAGATCAAATTGAAAAGATCATCACAATTTCTTAAACATTTTCATTGC
>NW_018250313.1:92570-94064 GCF_001263595.1 Phalaenopsis equestris | reverse complement strand
AGACAAGTACGAAGAAATCTCACACTTTCCCTCCACTCTCACAATCTCTCGAAGAATTCCTCACAATTAGGCTCTCTACTAAACTCTCTATTCTCTAATGGAACCTCTCTAACCTCTAGGACCTCTCGAGCCTCTCCATTTTTGCCAAAATCTTCTTTTAAAATTGTGGATGAGCTTTCCAAAGAGTTGCCTAAGCTACTACAAAATTTGTTCCCATCCAATGCATTGTTGGACATAACTGTCAATCTCACCGTCGGCGGCGTCGAGAGCGCTGTCGGTGGGCCTTCTAAGTGAATTTAATATGGAGTCTCGGGAAAAGTCCGTCGATTAAATCTGGAGTCTCCGTTGGGCTCGCTGTCGGTGCCCTTTTGGTTAGCCGTTGGTGCCCTTGTTTAAATCTTCACATTTTGGTCCTTTTCGCTCCAAATTTGCTTCTTTTTGCATCTTTTTTCTTCAATGACCCTAATTTATCATTCTTGGAACAAAAAATCAAAAATACCTTTCCTTAAAGTGCAATATCAACAAAAATAGTGTAAAATAAACATGAAAATCTTAAACATATTTTCCTTTTGTCAATTTGCAAGAGCAAAAACTGTTGGAACATTAAAAAGATATAAGAAAGCTTTTGGTTGGACCTTAGCTGATATTAAGGGAATCAGTCCTTCGATCTGTATGCACAGACTAGAATTTTATTGAAAAATCATCATGAACCAAGAGCTAATCCTTAAAGGAGAATGAACCCTATGATAAAAGAAGTAGTTAAGAAGGAAATTTTAAAATGGTTGGACAATGGAATTATATATCCTAATTCATGTAGTGCTTGGGTAAGTCCAATTCATTGTGTTCCTAAGAAAGGAGGAGTGATTGTTGAAACAAAAGAGCATAGTGAATTAATATCTATCAAATAAGTTATTGGGTGGCGTATTTGCATTGATTATAGAAAATTAAACACTGTCACTAGGAAAGATCACTTCCCTTTACCATTTTTAGACCAAATAATAGATAGACTTATTGGGCACAAATATTTTTATTTTTTAGATGGATATACCGGTTATCATCAAATTCCTTTTGCTCCTGAGGATCAAGAAAAGACAACATTTACTAGTCCTTTTAGAACTTTTGCTTTTGATTATGTAATGCATCTGCAACATTCCAAAGATGTATGATGTCTATATTTAGTAAGTTAATTGATGATGGATTGGAAGTATTTATGGATGATTTCTCTGTATTTGGAACATCATTTGACGCATGCTTAAATTATCTTGAAAAAGTTTTGGAGTTATGTGACATACCTAATTTAGTTCTAAATAGGGAGACATGTCAATTTATGGTTGCAGGAGGAATTGTGTTAGGGCATAAAATTTTGGAAAATGGTATGGAAGCAGACCCTACAAAAATTCAAGTTATATCTAAACTAACACCTCCTACTAATGTAAGAGAGGTTAGGAGTTTTCTGGGACATGTTGGTTTTTACAGGCGTTTTATTAAAGATTT
>NW_018250313.1:91443-92059 GCF_001263595.1 Phalaenopsis equestris | reverse complement strand
TTTATAATATTAATGAGTGGAAAATACCATGGTATGCTGATATTGTTAATTATATTGTAAGTGATATTTTGCCACCTATGCTGACATTGCAATAACGAAGAAAATTCATTCATGATGCAAAAACATACTTTTGGGATGAGCCTTATTTATATAAACAATGTAAGGGTATTATTATGAGAAGATGTGTACCTTATGAAGAAATTGAGCTAATCTTTCAGAAATGTCATGATTCTGAATTTGGAGGACATTTTGGAATTGATAATACTGCTTATAAAAGTTTACAAGCTAGATTCCATTGGTCTACTATCGTTAGAGATGTTTATAGATACATAAAAACTTGTGATCGATGCCAATGAGTAGGCAATATATCTAGAAGAAATGAAATGCCTCTGAATTTCATGTTAGAAGTTGAGATCATTGATGTTTGGGGATTAGATTTCATGGGACCATTTATTCCTTCATTTGGGAACTAATATATATTAATTGCAGTAGACTACATTTGGATTGAAGCACAAGATTTACCTCGTTGTGACGCTAAAAGTGTTTCAAGATTTTTAATGAAACATATTTTTACTAGATACGGAATGCCTAGAATGATTATCACTGACGAAGGATC
>NW_018250313.1:89512-91129 GCF_001263595.1 Phalaenopsis equestris | reverse complement strand
ATCGGAAGATTAACCAGAAGAACTTTGAACCAGGATAAGAAGTTTTGCTTTACAATACAAGGCTGAAGTTATTCCCTGGGAAATTGAAATCTCGTTAGTTAGGACCCTTTATTGTGACTCAAGTTTATAGTTACGGAACTGTAGAAATTGAATATCAAAAGACTGGTAATATATTTAAAGTAAATGGACACAGATTAAAACCGTATTTTGAGGGTAAAAGACCAAATTTTAAAGAGGTTTTAAAGATCAGTAAACTTGAATAATATCTGAATAGGTCAGGCTGACAACGTTAAACCTAGCGCTTTATGGGAGGCAACCCATAGTTATCTTTATTTTTATTGCGATTGTAGTAGTTTTATTTGAAATTATCGTTAGTTTGTGGTAGTATTGAACTGTACTACTCATATTTACCCTTGAATCATAAGAATTGGATCCATAGAGAAAAATTGGAACGCATTCAAACCAGAGCTAAAGAGTGCAATTTTTACCTTGGGCGCCGATGGCAAGTTTTTCCCAAGAGTCCAAGCAATTTAATTATAAAGGCCCACCGACGACGCCCTCGATGTCGCTGACGGTGAGACTAGCGGGATGGCGGTTTATAGAGTTTGAATGGATGGTTTTTGGCAGTTTTAGGCGGGAGTCACTCCATTTAAACTTCAAAATTTGATTCCTTTCATATTTCCCCAAAATTCATTCCTATGTTGTCCAATTCCCCTGAAAACAATAGAATGCGAGTGTTCAACCGGACAAAGTTCATTAATGCGGAAGTGCAGCGAATCTTCAATAAGGTACTAATAAAGAAAAGATTAATCAAGGAACGAGGATTCGTAAATCGAGGATTGGATAATCCATGGATGGAAATTGAAGAGATGATTGTGCGACGAAGGCGACGAAGATGGGAAGTGTTGTGCTACACTACAGACACTCCAGCCACCGTAGTTGTTCCTGTGGTGAAGGAATTTTATGCTAATTAGCATGGAATCAACTAGGGAGTCATCTATGTGAGGCAGATGGATAACTTTTGCTCCTACACAGATTAATGAGTTATATATGATCAAGAATATTCCTGTCTGTCATTATTACAACTTCGTCCCATCAAGAAATATGATGAATGAGATTTACCAATATTTAACGAACAAAACTGAAGACTAGGAAATGAAAGAAAACGAGTATGTTAGTTTTTCTGCGACACTTATAAACCTCGTTTTGAAACACTTGCACTTCTTCATTTCTGCAAAACTGTTACCGATGATGAGGATCGGTAAAGTTACTAAGGAGTGCTATTCTGAATTACTGCATCCAAATGGGACTCCCGATTGATATTGGATTTATAATTGTGAAGTTGTTTTGGGCCTGATCGTTCATGGATCAACTTATGGGCTTGGACATCCTTCCACAATTTTCTTACTTTGCAGTCAGTTCCAAGTATCTTGTGAAAATTGAGAAAAGGTACTTCTACCTTAGAAGCCTTTGGACCCAACTGAGAGATTCCCAGCCAATGAAGATGAAAATGACATGACTATTATTGTGGATCAATCATCTCAGAATTCACTGCCTATTCAACCTTTAGTTCCGGACAAAACACTAGTGATCCTGCGCAGAATCAAGAAATTGGAG
>NW_018250313.1:85079-89402 GCF_001263595.1 Phalaenopsis equestris | reverse complement strand
ACATATCGAAGGACTCTGGACATACCGAAGATAGTTTGATATGATTGATGAGAAGGATGAAATTGATAGAAGAGGACTCTACTGAAGAATTTCCATACCGACCCTTCTATAACCTCTTCGTTCATGTGCAATCATGGGTGATCTCAGAGGATAATCTAGCACTGAATCTAAAGAATAGTAGATTTACCTTACTACCTGTTTATCTATGTGTGTCATTTGGTTTGAACTTTATGTTTGCTTTGCTTTAGAATTTTGCTTTTAGATCTCTGTATAGTTGAGACTGAGCATAGGATGTATGTTTGTTTTCAGCGTTTTGAGTGTTGTGGCTTGGATTGCGATGTTGAATTGATGTATTAAGGTTGAGAAAATATCAAACTTTGGTGTGTCTTATAACATATATTGTAACCCTTTGAATTTTTATATAATTGTAATGTTTTGTGTTGTGAAAGCTTATTTGTGTTAGTACATCATTCAATCACTTAAAATTATGTCTATATTAATTGAACGGATGTCGTTGAGGCTTGAAATTGATCAAAATCGCAAAAATCCAAAAATTGAACCAATTAAATAGAGCTCGCTGATGGCGCCCTCCCCCCGCGACGCCGCCGACGGCAAACTGTTCCCGAGACTTAGGATATTAATTCAATAGAGTTCGCTGATGGCGCCAAAGACCCTACCGACGGAGAGATCCTGAAAAAACACCTTTAACTGCAATTTTGACCAGTCAACCGCCACTATTCATCATCCCCTTCCTCTGAAAAATGAAATTTTCGACATAAGGCTTGAGAGATCTTGGATTTGGGGGTGATTTCAAGGCATTTAGACACCAGATTTGATCATCTCTTAGTAAGAGCTTCACTTCAAACTAAAAATATTTGATTTTCACCATGAATTTCTTCCACATAGAGAAGATCCGAAAAATTTGAGAATGTGAAGAAAATATTGGGAAGAAATTCATGGAACTTAGTTTTGAACTCTTAAAATCACTCTTGAAAGCCATTATTTGCATATTTGAAGTATATTTTGGAATTTTTTCTATAATTGTGATTAGAATTAAATGGCTCCATGAAAGAAGAGATGACTTGATTTCAACGAGTCTCACTTCGTCAATGCAAAGGCTCAATCAAGGTTTACTTCAGTGTTTGAAGGAAAGAAATGTATACAAGATCGAGTTTTTGAGAGTTTGAGAGGAGAAATTGAACAAATTATTACTGAGCGGAGGTGGGAAAACTTCTTTTACACCACTAATAAGGCTGCTGCAAATATTGTAAAAGAATTTTATGCCAACGTGTTCTATTATGAGGACGAAATCGTTTAAGTGCAGGGATTTTCTGTTGAATTTAGTGCCGCTCGCATTAACTCCTTTTATGAAGTCCCAAACTCCTATAGCTGCCATTATGAAACCTTCAGTACCATGGAGGGCCGTTGAATGATGTGATCAACTTTTTCACTGATGGGAAAGGAATATGGAAGATAAAGCAACGAGAACGGGTAAATTTTTTTGCTTCCATGTTTTTGCTTCCATGTTGAATGCAATGCCACATCTAAAGAGTGACACTATTTTATCTCCTCTAATCTGTTACCAACTTATAACCATAGTGAGGTAATAAGAGATAGAGTTATTCTGAATTTCCTTATACTGAATAATAGAAATATAAATGTGGGGAGAATCATTTTTAAGAATAAATTGACCACGACAAGGAGTGAAACAAGTGGAGGTCTAGGACATCCTGACCTTATTTATGCACTTTGTCAACTTTCTGGAGTGAAAGTATGAATGGGTTTACCCTATGAAATCCATTAGTAAAGCTAATTTGAAAACTTATGAATCCCATGAGAAATGGAGAACTAGAAATAGGAGCAAGAACCTTCTACTAGTAGAGATGTCCCCTCTACAAGTTATGACCTTCCACCTTCTAGTTCCCCTACTTTGACTGATTTGATGAATGAGTTGACCTTACAATGGAAGAGTATAGAAGTAATAAATGAAAGGATTGGAGTTTTAGAACGCCGACATGATTATGATTGTGAGTACCTTCAAAGGCATTTAAATTTTGAGATAGCTTAATACGAAGCTCAGACCCGTCATTATAGTGGTGAGCCTGATGTTACTTTCCCTAAGTGCCCCCGATATACTCAGTATCATCCCAGTCCACCTGCCGATCAAGGAGACGAAGACATAGTTTAGGATTTTGATATCTGATAGTAATTGGTGTACTTGTACTTGTACTTTTATTTTTTGTAATCTTTTATAATAGAAATGTAAGTTTGTGTGTGTTTGTACTTTCGTTTTTATTGTTATGTTGTACTTGGATAATTTTTAATTTTTGTTATAAAGTTAATGTGGTAGTTAAAATTTTCATGTGTAGTATAATGGATGTTGATTAGTACTTTGTGAATTGTATTGTAATGTGATTTTTATTTCACATTTTAATTGTAATTGTTTTGTTTAGTATTGTGGATATGTTAGTACAATATTGTGTTTGTTTAATGTTTTAGTTTTGTACTTATTTCAAAATTTCATTACCTAGCAATTAAAAATTATTAATATGATTTTATGTAGTGAATTTAATTCAGGTAACTATATTTTTGTAACTATTTAAATATTATGGTAGATTTAAGGAAATATTTTTGTAATGAAAATTAATTTTGTAACTTAAGATATTTAGTATAAGAGAATAAGATTATAGTTAACTATTTAAAGTAAATGAAACTATATTTTGAAGTATTATGAATCTGGAAATTCATTTGAGAAGAAAAGATTGGGGCTCAAGGATGTAAAAGCTATGAAATATTTATAAGGTAAGGAATGCCTTGAGTTTCAAATTTAAAGAAAGAAAGGTGATGTTCAAAATCATTATAGGCTATCCAGATATAGTAATCCTCACCTGAAAAAGGAAAAAGAAAGGATTGAAAACAATCCCTGAAAAGAAAAGAAAATATATAGGATTGAAAGCAATCTAAATGAAAAAGAGAAAAGCAAGAAAAAAAAATTATGGAAGTGAGAAGAAGCTTGAAGATATGCCTAATCAAAAATTGGCTTCACTGGACCTACCTAAGGGGAAAACCTAAATACATTCCTGAACTTATATTTATGGATTAGCGTCTTTACCAGTTGTGTTGTCATGAAAGGTCTCATGAAGTTCCTATCATTTGAATATTCTAAGTTACTTGATATTACAACATACAATCATTCCTGAAATGGATAGAAAACTAAAACTCTTAAACTTGATGATTAGATCATCTTATACATATAAAGTTAATTTAATTACTTGAATTTTTTCTTAAAATTTCACTATGGTATTTATTTAAATCATGCTTATAGTATTTCTGAATTAAAATTTTATTACAATAGATCATAACTTTTATATAGTACTAAAATTACTTGGGGAAAAGTAATAGTTAAATTTGGAAAATTTTGACCAAAGGAAAATATGTTGAGATTTTCATACCTATTTTACACTGTTTTTGATGATATTGCACTTTAAATCAAGTTATTTTTGATGTTTTGTTGCAAGTATGATGAATTATGGTCATTGGAGTAAACCGATGCAAAAAATAGCTAATTTGGAGAAAAAAGGACCAAAATGTGAAGATTTGAACTAGGGCACCGACGGTGAACCGCGCGCGGGGGGCCCGGCGGTGCGGACAGTGAGATTTTCCCGAGACTCCAGACAAATAATTTAGAAGGCTCGCCGACGGCGTCCTCGAGGCCGCTGACGGCGAGATCAGCGGTTATTTCCAAAGGCGCATTGAATGTGGACGATTTTTGGAGTGATGCTTAGGCAACTCTTGGGAAAACTCTTCCACATCTTTAAGAGAAGATTTGGCCTGAAAATTGAGAGATAGTTCGAGGAGTTGGAAGGTTAGAACAGCGTCTAAGAGCTCCAGTAGTGTGTAGAGAGTTTCCTTTAGGGTTAGATTGTGAGGAATTCTTCGAGAGATTGTAAGAGTGGAGGGAAAGTGAGAGATTTCTTCCTCCTTGCGGCTTCGAAGAAGAATTCTGTGTGCTGTAAAGAAAGGAAGAGATTCAGAGCAACTTTGAGAAGTTTACTTGGGGAGGAATTAGAGATAAGTGTTAATTACTTGTTGAAGTTTGTATGACTTTGCTTTATATATAAACCTCTGAGTTTTGTTGTGTCTTCCCCATGATTTCTGAGTAGCTTTCTCTGTCTTTCTCCTTGTCTTGAGATTTGTGAAATGGTAATTTGAATTGGTTGAGCCTTGAAAATGTTAAAGAAGTTGTGATGATCTTTTCACTTTGATCTTAATTTACTTTCAATCTGATCAATTGATTTGTTAAAATATGTTGAGTTTTACAAC
>NW_018250313.1:71027-84650 GCF_001263595.1 Phalaenopsis equestris | reverse complement strand
ACTCCATTAGAGCCCTATATTACTTGAGTGATACGTATACTTGCGTTGATAAGTGTGACTTTACAATTATTGAATATTTTATATATACATCTTTATCAAATCTATAACCATTATTAAGTTTTTGGTGCGTTGTTGAGGAATTAAATCTTCTAGATGCAGTATTAAATACTTGTCTTTTTAAGCATATATAAAGTCGCTGTCAAGTTTTTGGCACCGTTGCCGGGGATTTAAATCTTCTAGTAGCAATATTAAATACTTGTCTTTTTAAGCATATATAAAGTCGCTGTCAGTAGCCTCTAGAACTACCATGACCTTGTGACGCGACCTGCAGTTACGCAATTATTTAATTTTAGAGATACTGACAAAAGCTTGACCCAATTTTTATTTAGCGAATAATGTAAATAATTAAATATTATGTCAAGATGATAAAAATGGTTTACACACTAGAGGTACTACACAAGTATAAATATCATTTCAAGTAATATAGGACTTTCCATAAAAACCCCAGTATTGATCGCACGGAGAATAGCAAAAACTCTTGTAAAATTGACTTTAATAAAACCTACTTTTTAGTTGTTGAAAAATTATATAGTAAATTATCACAAGTTTTTGTGGAATATCTAATTCTATAGAATTAAAGGGATGCTAATATGTTAAGAAAATGTAAAATTGTAAATGCAAGACAATTTAAAAAGGTTTTAAAATGCAAAGTTACCACTACTCTTAAATTAATAATGTATGAAGAGTTCAAATTTGTATAAAACAACCTTCCCCTTGCAATGAGTTTATAATTAGTTTAGTATAATAATTTTAAAATGTAACTAAGGTATTTGGTTAAATAGGAGAAATTTTATTCCTTACCTTTGGTTAAGTGCATAAAGAACGCTGGCTAATCAAAAGTTTGGTTTCTAAACCCGTGATTAGGTTGGGAAGATAGTAGCTTTCACTCTAGAGTTCTCACTTTCCCTCCCCTGAGGGTTAACATCTCTCTTTAGTTTCCAAACATCTGGATCAATTTGAGAATTTTAGTCAGTCACCCTAAAATCTCCAATTCTACATCCATCAAAACTTATTTCCCTATTTATTTACACTTAACCTCATGGAATACATTCTCATCCATGAGGCTAAATGTGATTCTTACTATGTTGGAACATAGCCCATTTTGGGTCACTACATTTTACAATAAATTTTAACATATCAATTGGCTAGATTGACAAGTAAATGAAGCATAGAGTTTGAATCATGACAATTTATGGAATTTTAAAAGCACTTCTACTAAACCACATTTTTATATTTAATTATTCCTTATTGTAGGGCGATAGACAAAAGAAAACTACTCAGAACTCATGGAGAAGAAACTATGGAATTTTAAAAGCACTTCTACTAAACCACATTTTTATATTTAATTATTCCTTATTGTAGGGCGATAGACAAAAGAAAACTACTCAGAACTCATGGGGAAGAAACAATAACACATGAATTTATAGATAAATAAAAGTTTACAAATAAGACAAAGTAAAATAAATAAAGAACACAACTTATCTTAAACTCATTTTCAAGCAATCATTCAAGTTCCTTTGAATCACTCACTCTCTAGACAATTCACTCCAAACTTACTTGGAATCTGTAATGAAGATGATATCTCTCACTTCTCCACTTCTCCTCCAGATCCAAAGCAAGCCTTCAAGTCTTTCTCCTCTTTAGGAAGAATCCACTTCTTAACAAAAGACCAAAAGACTCCCTTTTCTTCGACTCCCTTTTCTTTCTCCCAAAAGTCTCTTATTTGAATCTCCAAAAGTCTCTTTAAATAGAGCTCTCAAATCCCATAAGAGTCTCTTCAAACATCTCTTCAAATTTTGTTAAAATTCAATGAATTTTCTAGATAACCATCATTGGCGCCTAGGCGCCAGGCTCTCTGTTGTCTGATGCCTAGGCACCAGATTTTAGCGCAAGATCAACATTGGTATTTTTGCTTCATTTGAGTCCAATTTGCTCCATTTTTGCTCCATTTACCCAATTTACTCCATTGAGTGTACCTACAATCAAAAATATCAAAAATACATTTCATTAAAGCGCAATATAATTAAAAAGAGGAATTAAATGTACAATAAAAACAACATATTTTGGGCATGTCAAAATCCCCCAAACTTAATTGTTACTTCTCCTCAAGTAACTTATTTCTTTTGAAAAATATGTCAACAAGTTTTAATATGTGGTAGTGGGTTTCATTTAAGTCCTCTATAGTTTTGTCCTGTAAATTTGGTAGTCATGACTTTAGGAAATTCTTAATAATTTAGGTTAGAAATAAAACATAAGAATATTTTGCAATCAACTCTATGAATTCTAATTCTTCTATTCATTTCAAAAATTAATTGTAGTTTGAAAAACATAGAAGTCTTAGAAAAATAACAAATAGAATTTGAGAGAACTCTACTAGTAAAGGTAAGCTAATACTGGAAAGTTGAAGTGGTTTTAAACAAAACCAGTGATGGAAAATCAATAGAATTTGATGATATATTAATAGAAATATAAAAAAAATTAGGAGATTTAAGAGTTTTTTAGCTTATTATACTTTTTAGTATTATTTTAAAAACTAAAAAGATGCTTGAATGGAGGAAGAGTATTTTGGTCCCTATTTTTAAGAATAAAAAGGATGCACAAGAGTGTGCTTACAATAAAGGAATTAATTTAACGTGTCATACATTAAAATTATGGAGAGAGTAATCGAGCATTTAAGACGTCAAACAAAGATTTCACATAATCAGTTTGGATTTATGCCAGACAAATCTACTGTGGAAGCTATACATTTATTAAGAGTTTTGATGGAGAAGTACATAGTACGAAGAGTCTATATATGATTTTTCTTTATTTAGAAAAAGCTTACAATAAGGTTCCAAGAAAAGTTCTTTGGAGAGTTTTAGAGAAGAAAGGCGTGGATATAACTTATATTCAAGTCATTAAAAATATATATGCTTGAGCTGTTATGTGTTCGAATAGAAGGAGGATTAACTAATTATTTCTTATTTCGGTTCGATTACATCAGGGATAGACTAAGCCCATTCTCTTTTACTTTTGTTATGAATGCTCTTACTAGACATTTATAGAAGGATATAATTAGGTGTACGCTTTTTGCTGATGATATCCTTTTCATGGATAAGACGATAAGACTAGAGTAAGAGTTCAGAAAAGATTTGAATTATGGAGGTCTACATTAGAGTCTAAAGGCCTTCCGTTCAGTAGATCAAAAATCGAATATGTGGCATGTAATTTTAGTAACAGTAGATATAGTGGTAGAATTGTAGGAGTGAGTGATCAAATCATTAAAAGATGTGTACGTTTTAGATATTTCAAGTATATTCTTCAAAGTGATGGAGATATTAATAGTAGAATTCTAAGTTGAATGGCGTAAGTGGAGAAATGTACTGCTTAGACTAAAAAAAAATATTATAACATTGTGGTAAGACTTGCAATGCTTTATGATGCAAAATATTGGCCTTTAAATGAGAAGCATAAAACTAAGTTAAGTGTTTCTTAGATGAGAATGCTTAGTTGGATGAGTGGCTTGACACAGAGACAAAATGCAAAATGAAGCTTTTGTGGTAGACAATTTTAGAGAGAGTCGTTTTCGATGGTTTGGTCACATTAAACATCGACCATCTGATCTGTTTAGATGAGTAGATGCTTTAGATTCGACGTATGTTAAAAAAGATAGAGGCAGACCTAACAAAACTTATGCATGTTCTATAAAAAATGATCTTAATTTATTAGAATTAACTAAAAATATGACACTGAAGATGACACAATAAAGAAAAAAATATTTATGCTGAATGATCTTAATTTATTAGAATTAACTAAAAATATGTATTTATGCTGCACACAATAAAGAAAAAAATATTTATGCTGCGGCCTCACTTAGCGAGATAAAAATTTGTTGTTGTTGTTGGTGTTGTTCAATTTATTTATTTTTCCAAATGAAATTAATTTTGCAATCATAATATTATTCAATTTTTCCTGTTTATTTGGTTTAATAAATATTAAAATTAATCCAAAAAAATAAATATTAAAAAAATTAATGTAAAAAACCGAATCATTATTTCAAAATCGAATAAAATCAAACAAATATGTGCAGTTCGATTTAGGTTTGTCCAAACAGTGCACTCCGTGACTCACAAAATAGGTAATAATTTAATTTAATAATTTTAATTTTATCATTAATTGCTACTTAATTTTATTGCCCTGATGTAATACTATTTCCAACCTACAATTTTTACGAGTATTGGTGCCATAGCCTACAGTCCTTGCACCCCGTCGGTTCGGAAGCAGGTCGGGGCAACTCTGAATTAGTGCGGTTGAATAGACGAAAACATCTAGATTCATACAGCTTTGCCCGGAAGGAGCGTTCGTCTCTCCCGACCCCTAACGTCAGCCCGAACCTTGAACCCTCGCACAACCGATCGCGGAGTTGAACTCTCTCCTGATGGAGAGGTTGCTGTCTCGAATCGCTCGGAATCGCTTTGCTCCCTTCGTCTCGAGGATAAAGGCCAGACCATTCAGCTCCTCTACTATCTCTGCGGATCCTCCGAAGGAACACATCGTCTCCTCCGCCGCTATCCTTAACGAGCCCCCTCCGGCGACCCCTCAGCCTCCTCCTTCATCTTCTTCGGGCGTGACCGGCTCCGGAAGAACCTGGGGCCTGCTCAAGTTCGGGACCATCGCGGCTATCACGAGTGCTGTCGGCACTGCTGCTTATGCCACCTACGGTTTGTTCTATTTTTTGCTACCTACGGGTTGTTCTCTTTTAGCCTTCCATTCCTTTTGGCTTTTTGTTAAATTTTAAGCGGGTTTCAACATTTGCTAGTTTAGATGAGTCCTACAAAACTGTAGAGTCCTTAAATATAAAATTGTAGAGTCCAGGTTATGGATTGTCACATTCTGCCAGGAAAGTGGTACACTTGACTCGACAATGCGTAGCATGATGCAAGAGTTGTATCAAGATCGATTGAAAATTGTTTGTGCTCACAAGAAAAAGATTTATACACAAACGATTATAAATAATAAATAAAATAAAGTAAATAATATATATTTTTTCATTAATAGAGTTTATAATACTGGTACAATGGAGTACTAATAATGATTGATGAAAAAAATGAAAGCAAAAATTATAGAAGCAAAATTACTCAAATCTAACTGGAACATAAACAAAATTACCACAAATAATCTTCAAAATATTGAATGAAAGATTGCTACTAAAGAAGCTGTTCCTATGGCGATGGTAGCCCTTGGTAGAATTTATATTGTGAAAAATTTATTATGAGTGATTTTGATAAATTAAACTTAAAAATAACCCCGACTTATTAAATCATAAACGAAAAGTTACTAAGGCATGTAACATGAATAATAGAAGATATGATTATTATATACTTGGAGTAATAAATAAAATTGACATTTAAAAAAATGGTTTTTATTATTATGTTTTTCTGATCATTTATATGATAAATTGTAAATCATCTAATTTTATTCTATTATATTCATACAAAACCTGTTAGATATAATCATACATTTTCAAAGAAGACTCTATATATATATATGTTTATATTAGCATTATATTACACACACACACACGTGCGTGTGTATATAATATAATGCTAATATATATACATATATATATATATATATGTATATATATATGTATATATATATAACTGTGACCTGTTGGTAGAGCAACCTCTTTGAACGTCGCAAGAATCCCCCTCTCTTCAGTTTGCCGGTAGTGAGGGCGGTCATGGAATAGTTAGGCTCATGAGGGTCGCTTGGGGCTCGTTATATATATATATATATCTATAGTAATTTTTGTCAAGAAATTCTCAAATTAGGAAGATAAATGATTTATGAAAATCAAATAATCTTTAATAGAGTCATCATTCTATTGGTTAGTTAGCCAGACTTGTCATTACCCATAATGATTCTATTGATCTATGCACAATCACACTCAAGCATTCAATTTTTAATATAACATATGTTTATTTTTTATAGATAATTTATAATAAATATGAGAATAAGGGCTCGCACAATTAAGCGGCTCTTCTAGAAAGATCTATAAATCATAATTATTTTATTAATGTGTGAAATGAGATAAAAGAATTACCCAAAAGTTTTGTGACATTTGTTGTTGGGAGTTAAGAGGAATTTTGAGGAGAAGAAAAGAAAGAGATGGAGAGGAGGAAGAAGAAGATGACTTACTATTTCTATTTGCTCAGTTGAAGAGAAGGAAAGAGAAGACTGTGCTCCTCTATGGATGCTTTGCGGCTAGGCTTTAGGGATGAGAGGTCTCAAAGGAGAAGGAAAGGAAACTTTTTTTCGACAGCCTTCATGGGGAGGAAATTGGAGAATAGTTGATGCTTAGCTATTAGCCTCTTAATTCACAAGTTGAGGAGGCAAAGGGGATCAATATAGCAAGACTTGTGTGCATCACATAGTAATTGGTTGCTTGAGTGCAAACAAGAGGCCAAGGGATTTGAGTTTGAGGGTTGCAGCTTGCGTGAGGGGGTTCAACCAATTAATTTCTGCTAGGTTTGGTTTATTACCTAGATATTCGATATATATGTATCCCCTTTTTCTAATTTTAAAATATTTCTTTTTTAAGTACTGACCATGAAATGAGCGGTTAGTGAACAAATTTCTATTTATTATGGTGCATCATTACCAAGGATCTTTTCAGGTACGATTTATAAAATTGATTTAGATTCTTTGTAATTTTATTGCAACGTGCATGCATCACTCTGTGACTCTTGAACATTATGTGAAGCTTGCAAATCTTATATCATTGTACTTGCTCTTACATGTAAAGTACATTGTGTATTTTTCGAGCACTAGCCCTCATATAATACTTTTTACTTGATACGTGAAATTTCCACCTTTGTAAATAAAGAATAATACTGTAGCTGGCATAAAAAAGAATATCCTCTAGAACAATCTTAATTTTCCTGTGAATCTTTCTATATGAGTAATCATTTGATTTTTATGTTCTTCATGCTTAGTAGTATAAACTTTGGTTTTTTGTTATTCTGTTAAATCATCTTTTTTAATATGGGTGTGGTTCAACATTAGGTAGAAAAGAAAATGAATTTTCGTTAATATTAAAAATTTCATTACAAAAGTGCCAATTATCTGGAACTTTGATATTTCTTATTTGTAATGATGATTGTTTTGTTTTACTTTAGCATCTACTGAGTAGACAAATGGAAAGGATTCTGCTCTCTCTCCCTCTTAATCTCTTATTTTCTCTCTCTCTCTCTCTCTCTTTCTCTCTAGATCTCTCTTCCCAACTTTCTTTCTTATTATATCTCTCTTTCAATTGTTCTTGCTTACTCCCTCTTGCTTTCTATCTCAAAATCTCCATAATGTTGCACAACTTCTCCCTCCCTCCCTCCCTCCCTCTCTTTTCTTTAACTCATTTTGCTTCTTCCTCACCCTCGATTATTCTAGCTCCTCTCGCTGACAATATTCTCTTTTAAATGTATTTTCTGTGGTGATATAGATATCTTAACTTCTATCTATACGATGCAAAAGACCAAAATGCAACTAATACAATTTATTTGCAAAAAATTCAATAGAGTGCTGCTTTATTAGGTTATGATTATGCTAATAAGAGATATAATTTCCTTGGTGTCTTGTTTATTTAGGTGGTGGTCATATTGGCAGTGAACCAGAAGTAAATCTATAATGATTTAATGATTAGATTTCCACGTTTTGGGAGTTCTTATGACATGAATCCTTTTGATCTTTGTGTAAGTGCTTGGACGTCCCGTGGAAGCGACGCACTGTATAGTCTGAATGTAGTAAAAAGCGTGCAAGGGCGCTACACTGGCGCCCGGGTGTAGTGTCAAATAATCAAGAATTTCCACATTATGGATAGATGTGGGTAAAGAAGTTTGTTCATGAAATTAATGAAACTAAAATTAGGACAGGATCTTAGAATATATGTACTCTCAATGGTAAATTAATGGAATTAGTTGATATTATGATTCATAGGAAAATTAATATCTTATGTATTCAAGAAACTAAATGGATGGGTAAAAAGCTAAAAAAATTGATAGTTCAAGTTTTAAACATTAGAATTCAGGTATCACTAGAAATAATGTAGGTGTAATTATAGATAAGAGTTTGAAAGATAATGTTGTAAAAATTAATAGAGTTGGAGATAAAATTATAACCCTTAAGATTATCATTGATATTAAGATTTTTAATATTATAAGTGCTTATGATCCTCAAGTAAGTTTAAATATAGGGTCTAAAAATAAATTCTGGAATGATTTAGAAGAGTTACTACAAATGATACCTCTTGAAGAAAAAATTTTTATTGGAGGAGATTTAAATGAACATGTCGGTAGAGTGGTAGAAGATTTTAGAAATATTCATGGTGGCTATAGCTTTGAAGTGACTAATGAAGAGGTAGAGCTGTTTTAGATTTTCCTTTAGCGTATGATTTTGTTATTGCTAATAATTTATTCAATAAAAGAGATGAACATCTTATTAATTATAAGAATTGATCTAATAAAACACAAATCAATTATTTTCTTATGAGAAGAAGAGATCATCTAGATTGTAAAGATTGTAAGATAATTCCAAGTGAGGATTTAAGTATCCAACATCATTTATTAGTTCTAGATTTTAAGATAAAGAGTTGTAAAATAAAGAATATTAGGACTCATTATAATAGAATTAGATGTGAGAACCTAAAAGGCACAAATAAAATTATTTTTATGAGTAAAATTTAAGATTTAAAAATTTGGGATATTCATGATGAAACAAATGCTATGTGGGATAAAGTAACAAACACTATTAAACATGTAGCAAAAGATGTACTTGGAGAATCAAAATAAAAAGTTTCTTTAAATAAAAATAGTTGGTGGTTAAATAATAATGTGCAAGAAAAGATAAAATATAAAAGTTATGTTATAAAAATTGGTTTAAATGTAAAAGCTTAGAGAACTGAGAAAATATCAAATGACCTGCTGGGAGTCTAAAAGAATAATATGTGACGCTAAAAATTCTGTTTTTAATGATCTTTATAATTGATTATATTTTGAGGGTGAAAAATATATGTATAAATTAGCCAAAAAAAGAGAAAAGAAAAGTAAAGATTTAACCCAAGTAAAGTGTATTAAAATGAAAATAAAAAAGTGTTTTTCTTCGAAAAAAAATTCAACATAGGTGGGTGAGTTATTTTGATAAACTTTTTAATGAATTTTCTAAAAATACGATCGACCTTAATGATCTTAATATCGTTAATAATAATAAAAAGTTTCATTTTTACCGTCGCATTAGTAAAAAGAAGTTGAGGAGGCTTTAAAGAAAACCAAGGGTGGAAAGTTTGTAGGAATTGATGATATCCCAATTGAAGTATGTGGAAATGTTTAGGTGATTTAAGAGTTTCCTGACTTACTAAATTTTTTAATATTATTTTAAAAACTAAAAAGATGTCCGAGGAGTGGAGGAAGAGTATTTTGTTCTCCATTTTTAAGAATAAAGGGGATGCAGAAGAGTGCAAATTATAGAGGAATTAAATTGATGTGTCATACTTTAAAACTGTGGGAGAAGGTAATTGAACATAGGTTAAGACATTGCAAAAATTTATCATAATCAATTTGGATTTATGCTAGGCAGGTCTACTGTGGAAGCTATACATTTATTGAGAAGTTTGATGGAGAAATTTAGAGATAATAAGGAGAATCTACATTTAATTTTTATTGATTTAGAAAAAGCTTACGTTATGGTTCCAAGAGATATCCATTGGAAAGTTCTTGAGAAGAAAGGTGTTGATATGACTTATATTCAAGTCATTAAAGATATGTAAAGATATGTATACTAGAGCTGTGTATACTAGAGCTGTTACTTGTGTTAGAACTGAAGGAGGATTGACCAAATATTTTCTTATTTCTATTGGATTATTAAGTCCATATCTTTTTTTCCTTAGTTATTGATGGTCTTACTGGACATTCATAGGAGGATGTACCTTAGTGTATGCTTTTTGTTGATGACATGCTTTCTCGTGGATAAGATGAGAGAAAAAGCTTAGGAAAAACTTGAATTATGGAGGTGTACATTGGATTTTAAAGGCCTTCATTTGAGTAGAACTAAAACTGAATACATGGAATGTAATTTTAGTAGTAGTAGCTCTAGTGACAAAAGTGTAACTTTGTGTGATCAAATTATTAAAAGTTGTGAACAATTTAGATATCTTGGGTCTGTTGTTTAAAGCAATAGTGATATAGATGGTGATGCTAATAGTAGAATTCAAGTTGGTTGGTTTAAGTGGAGGAATGCTTCGGGCCGTTTGTGTGATAAAAAAGTACCACTTAGACTGAAAGGAAAATTTTATAAGACGGTGGTGAGACCTGCAATGCTTTATGACGCTGAATGCTGACCTTTAAAAGAGAAGTATAATACTAAGTTAAGTGTTGTCAAGTTGAGAATAATTAGGTGGATGAGTGGCTTTACACTTAGAGACAAAATGCGAAATGAATATATCCGTGATAGGGTGTGTAGCTCCTGTGACGGATAAAATTAGGGAAAGTCATCTTAGATGGTTTCGTCACATTAAGCATCGACTATCTGATGATCTGATTAGGAGAGTAGATGTTTTAAATTGGACTTATGTTAAGAAAGGCAGAGGTAAACCTAGGAAGACTTGGGCTTATTGTTTAAAAAATGATCTTAATTTATTAGAAATAAATGAAAATATGACACTTGTAGGACACAATGGAGAAAAAGGATTCATGTAGCCAAACTCACGTAGTGGGATTAAGGCTTTGTTGTTGTTGGTTATGTTTGCAACTTGGCATAATTAAACTATAAGATCGTAGAAAATAGTTTCTTCTTCTACCTCTCTGCTCTTATTAAATAATTTCCAAGGCTATTTTTTATTTAACCATTTTTCAAAAGCTTCTAGTCTCTCCTAACATATTGAGCACAGTCCACACATCCAAAGCTATCTCATGTGCTACCTAGTGCATGCACAATGCATGCACTTATAAGCACTTGCGGCCAGTGAGCTCGGCTTTCTTATTTATGGGACTTAAGGAGGTGATTTCAAAGTTTTTTGGTTTTAAAATATAGATCTGAGTTATCTAAAATAATAAAGTATTCTAAAAAAACTTCAAACATCATTTAATCTTTAAAGCAAATAATAATTTGTTATTATTCTAACAAACCCCTAAATTACATATGCACATATTCAACTAAATTATTGAGCAAAAATTCCCAACATTCCTAGTGCTTAACCTCATCACTATAATTTTTATTGTTTCTCATCATCGATTTCTTGCATACTTTCTTTTTCGCACTGGTGCCCTCTCTCCGTCATATGCATATTTTCCTAGAGATGCTAGCGTTAACTGATTTTTATTCTAAGCATACTTTAAGCTCCTTTTCATAACCAAGGTTAGTGAAGATCGCCCTTGCCCCCTTGGATTAGAATAAAACTTTTTCTAGTTATATATATGAAAGCTTTGCTAATAAGTTAGCTTGCAGTCTATGAAAATTCACCCCTTTAGATTTGGTTTATTCTTTTCACCTCCTCAGTCTTTTATTCCTTATTCAATCCATGTGAGTTAAAATATTTTACTGTCTTCTTAGCATGTAATTATACGAGGGGAAATGACCAAAATGATTTCTGGATTATTTTTAATCTTGAACTATATAAAATATTCAATTTACCCTTTTACTCTTAAAATGTGGGTCGAGATAGTCCCGCCATCAAAAGTATTGAGCAATGAAATGGAAGTAAATAGATGGTGTTAAAAATGAGTGAATTTTAGAAATACAATAAAACTTTTACAAATTGTAATAAATGTTTTTTGTTAAGTTTGGGATTTTTTGTAACTTAACAAAATTTAAAATTAGTGTATTAACTTCATCTCATAGCATTTGAAAATGAAGTAAAAAATATTGGACATGTTATTGATTGTTTATTCAAACAGGGTGAGTAGGAATTTAGATTTTGTAAATATTTCAAGAAGATAAATATTCCTAAAGTATTCTCATTTTTAACACCAACCAACTACCTTAACTTCAATTTTTATTACTTTTAATGGTGGGATCATTTTGGCTCTTATTTTAATAGTTTAAAGATTAAATTAAATCTTCTATATTGTTTAGGTTTAAAATGGATCCCACAAATAGTCAGGGGACCATTTTTATAATTTTCTCTAAGATAAGGTAACATATGGAGTAGAGATTTATCAAATAGGAACACGGTGCTTTTTGTATTTATTATTTCACCTTCGTTGACTTATTAATTAAATGGAACATCACTCAAAGGAGTGGGAGAATGCTCTTTGTACAAGCTTTTTTAGCAATTGTAGTTTACATATATTCTATTTGTAATGTGTAATATGATTTTTAATATCCTCATCCTTCATTTTGGTTGTTGCATTAATTTTCTTTTATTTTTAATAATTTTTTAATGTGAATGCAGCATATACTGCAGATGAAGTGGACCAGAAGACGGATACCTTTCGAGCATTATCAAATTATTCTGTAGGAGATGGTGCATCTTCTTTGGAAGTTAGTACAGCTTTCTATAATCAAGCTCAAGTAGTCATGTTATCCAACTGAAACTTGTATGGTCTGCTATGCAAAACTTTTCTGGATGTCTAAACTAGTATTCATATTACTGATTGGTACTCAATGAGTATAATATCCGTATTGAAACTCTTAGCCTTCTAGCGAATTTTAATCTGTCTTCTTATCTCAACTTCAAGTCATTTGATGCAGCCTCTATCAAAATAAACACTAATTTGTAAGCACGAGGTGAAGTACCTAAAAATTTTTGTGAGCTTGATAGGTGAAGTAATCTGTTGACAAGAGAGCTGGAATAGCAAAACGTAGAAAGCCTTATGTGGGAATTTGGTTTCTAATAAAACGTTTTACTCCAAACAACTTTTATGGACTTCAAATGGGGAAGTTACGTTTTGTTGGTAGGCAGACTAGGTTTATGCAGTTCAAGTAAACGCAGACTAGGTTTAAATGATTTATTTAAAAAGTTGATGAAGGCTTTGACGTTGGTAAGTATGTGCTAAAAATTTGAGAGGCTAGATAACAACAATAACAACAACAAAAAAGCCTTAATCCCACTACGTGGGGTCGGCTACATGAATCCTTTTTCTCCATTGCGTTCTATTTAGTGTCATATTTTCAATTAATTCTAATAAATTAAGATCAATTTTTATACAATAAGCCCAAGTCTTCCCAGGCCTACCTCTGCTTTTCTTAACATAAGTCGAATCTAAAATATATACTCTCCCAATCAGATCATTAGATGGACGTTTAATGTGACCAAACCATCTAAGAGGACTCTCTCTAATTTTTTCCGTCACCAGAGCTACACCAACCCTATCCCGGATATATTCATTTCGCATTTTGTCTCTAAGTGTAAATCCACTCATCCACCTCTCATCTCGGCAATACTTAACTTTGTATTATGGTTCTCTTTTAAAGGCCAACATTCAGCGCCATAGAACATTGCATGTCTCACCACCGTCTTATAAAATTTTCCTTTCAGTCTAAGTGGTACTTTTCTATCACACAAAGGCCCGAAGCATTCCTCCACTTCAACCACAT
>NW_018250313.1:4620-70770 GCF_001263595.1 Phalaenopsis equestris | reverse complement strand
GTTTTATCCACGGGAAGGTCCACGGGAAGGATATCATCAGCAAAAAGAATACACCAAAGTACATCCTCCTGTAAATGTCTAGTAAGACCATCCATAACTAAAGCAAAAAGATATGGAGTTGATCCCTAATGTAATTCAACAAAAATAGGAAATATTTGGTCAATTCTCCTTCAGTTCGAACACAAGTAACAACTCTAGTATACATATCTTTAATGACTTGAATATAAGTCATATCAACACCTTTCTTCTCAAGAACGCTCCAGAGGACATCTCTTGGAACCTTATCGTAAGCTTTTTTCTAAATAAAAAAAAAATCAAATGTAGATTCTCTTTATTATCTCTGAACTTCTCCATCAAACCTCTCAATAAATGTATAGCTTCTATGGTAGACCTGCTCGGCATAAAACCAAATTGATTATGAGAAATCTTTGTAATACATCTTAACCTATGTTCAATTGCCTTCTCCCATAATTTTAAAGTATGACACATCAACTTACTTCCTCTATAATTTGCACACTCTCGTGCACTTTATTCTTAAAAATGAGAACCAAAATACTCTTCCTCCACTCCTCAGACATCTTTTTAATTTTTAAAATAATATTAAAGACTTTAGTAAGCTAAGAAACTCCCAAATCTCCAAAATAATTCCACACTTCAATTGAGATATCATCAGGTTCTATAGACTTTCCACCCTTTATTTTCTTTAAAGCCTCCTCAACTTCTTTTTTACTAATGCGATGGTAAGAATGAAACATTTTATTATTATTAACGAAAATAAGATCACTAAGGTCGATTGTATTTTCAGAAAGTTCATTAAAAAGTTTATCAAAATAACTCATCCACCTATATTGAATATCCACCTATTCATCCACCTATATTGAATATCTTTTTCTATGAAAAACACTTTCTGATTTTCATCTTTAATACACTTTAGGTTAAATCTTTACTTTTCTTTTCTCTTTGTTTGGCTAGTTTATGCATATATTTTTTACCCTCCTTATGATCTAATCTATCATAAAGATCACTAAAAATATAATTTTTTAGCTTTTAATTCATTTTTTTTCTAATTATTTGCATTTGATTGCCTGTTAACCATTAGAGAAATTTATCAATTTTTTGGGTTTTATTGATAAACTAATTGAAATTTTTAATAAAAACTCTTTTTTTTTATTTATACATTTATTTTAATTATATGTGTATATATATATCATCTTGCAAATTTTTTGTTTGTGCATCTAGTGTCATCGGCCTCAATTTGTGTTGTGTTGACCTCCCTAACAAGATAATTTTGTGTTTTTACGTTTATGAAGGAATTGACCATGTTTTTTTGACATTCCAGACCCTTTGGCGCTGTTTGTTCTGTAGGAGGATGTTATTTTGAGTGGTTTCAATGTTAATCGCTGCAATTATGGCTTGTTTCATGTGTATCATTGCGGTGATCCTCATTAGGCATTTTCGATTTTTATCGTGTTAGATAATATGGACATTATAGAGAGGTTAACAAATTCCTTCAGCAAGTATGGTGGACGTTTAGAATAGATCATATTTGTTGCTAGCTAACTGACCCTGTAGATCTCCGAGAGTTTGTTTGGATGTTACACCGAGCGTTTTACTTCAAAATACATTGATATTTTCTTATGGGACCTTGTAGTAAACTTGATGTGTTTAACATTTTTCTTGCTGTGAGCTTTTGCACATGCGTGATACTAATTAACAACGTATTGTGTGATGGTATTTTGCAGTAAAAGACCAAAAAATATGTTTTCCTTGCTATAAAATGACATTTGGTTGATGAATTTCCTCTTTTAAAAATATTTCATGTTTTAAGGGCATTCTGACAGTCAAAAACTTCAACTCATCTCATGTCTTGTTGCTTATGCTGATTATGATTGTTTTTCTCTTTCCCACAGAAATTTCAGGCCATGTTGTACTCTGCAGCTATTAAAGGCAAGGCTTCCTCATTTTGGTCTCATTTTCTTTCCTTATTTATCTGGCTGTTTGATAAAAAAACTATTAAAAAAACTATAATATGTTCTGTTTTTTTTTTTTTGATTTTATTAATCATACATATTTTATATAACAAAACTTATCCATTGCATGATGCATATTATTATCCAACACAATATATTTCTTCCTTGCAGAAATCTGAGTAGGAAAAGGATTACTCGGAAATATAGGAACATTAAAGTTTTATTATAGCTTTGTTGACATAGTTTTAAAGAACAAACTTTTCATAACTATTAAATGTCGAGAATGAACATTTCATTCTGAACCGATGGAAGTTTTGCATTAGCCAGGAGTTAAATTATTCTTATATGGTGCATAGATCAACCTAAAATTGGAGATAAGATTTTAAATATCATAATTCTAACATCCATTCTACTACCATCATGCTTAATGCATAATGTCATGGACACAGAGAAAACAAAATACATCTTTTCCTTTACAACATTTAAGGCGAATGTTTGCATGTTATAGATAGCCATATTCCTAGTCACTACAACCATCATCAAGCATATTTGCTAACAATTAGATAATCATTTGTCAGATGTCATAACTAGCTCAGGGTTTGGAATAATACTTTTACGTTGTGGTTGATACAGCCTATGTATCAACCGCAAACTATGTGATGCCTCAAATCAATCATTAGGTAGACAATTTTCCAAGAAAATTGTAACCTCATATATTTAGCCATTAAAAATATTTGGCTTTTGGTTGTGAGCTTTGTCTTTCAACCAAGAGGGCCTTGGTTCAAGGTGTTGCATATGTGGTGTACGATTAATTTCTCATATTTCTCAAAAAAGGGAAAAGGTTTGCTCTCTATATTGAATACACGATGTTCAAGTTGTGGAATTGAATAACTAAGCTTCTTTAAGAAGTTTAGTTATTAATCCTTTTAATTCATTAAAAATTCTGTTATTATATATCCAGTACTGTTGAATTACGATATCTATATTCTGTGTTTAAAAAAAATAATTAAATTTCTTTTGTTATTGACCTTAATACTTTTGTATTTTGATTAACATCAAAGTCTTTTTTTAATTACGAATCAACTTTATGTACTTGTTTATGCGAATTACATATTCAAATGTTTACTGTATGCCTTGAAAATATAAGATTTGCCTTGCATATGCACTTAGTTCTAAGTTAAAAAAGCCCTAAAATCTAAAACCCTAAGCCTTAAAAATCAAGAAATCATATTAAAAAGCTCTGGTAGTAAATAATTTTACAAATAGAAAGAGAAATTTCCTTCACTGTGTTGATCTGAAGTGAAAAAAAGAAAGAAAAGCAATCGCAATACACTTTGAAACTTCATGTATGGTGAATATCTATTTATTTGTAACAAAGATATACAATAATAATAAAAGAGTGAGATTGTAAAACAGCTTAATCTAGATAAGAAATAATGTGAGAGCAATGACTTACCAAGGGAGTTGAGGGATGTTTGTTTGCCACAAAGGTGTAGCTTAGGCTTCAAAAGTTTTGATACTGAAAGGAAATTAGGGGATCTCATTGGGTTGGTGAAATTATTGAGAAACTTGTGTATTATTATGGAAATTTAGGTGGAATTTTCTTAAAGGAAAAACTTTCTAATTTTTCATTCAACTAATATGGGAAAATAACAAATATATATACTACTCTAAGAGACCCTCATACAATTGGAGGGAAATTCAAATCATTATTATAAGAAGGAAAGAAATAAAAACAAAATGATGGACAGTCGAAAGAGAACAATTTCTCCCCCTCAAATATAGCAGTCTACCTAAATCGTGGGTGGGCCCATGTGGTCTAAGGTTACATGCATTTCAACATTCTCCCTCAAGTTGGGTTGTATATGTCATACATCTCAAACTTACTACTAAGATCATTAAAGTGATGTCGAGGAAGAGCTTTGGTAAGAATGCCAACAATTTGATACTGAGTTAGGATATAACTTAGCTGGACAACCCCTCCATTGACCTTCTCATAGATGAAGTGTCTGTCAATCTCTATATGTTTGGTTCGATCATGGTGTATCGAATTCTTTGAAATAGTGATGGCTGACTGATTATCATCGAACTTCATAATAAGGCTTTTGTTCTCTGCGTAATTCTACTAGTAATTTCTTTAGCCACATCCCTTCATAAATTCCTAAGACCAGGGCATGATACTCAAATTTTACACTATTTCTTACCACCACAATTTGCTTTTTTACTTTTTCTAGTAATCTGATTATCCCATACAAATAAGTAATAACCAGTGGTTGATCTTCTATAAGTCAGTTCTCTTACCCATCTAGTATTTGTGTAGATTTTAATATTACGATTCTTAGATTTCTTGAATATCAATTCACATTTTGGTGTCTTCTTTAGGTGCATCAGAATTCGAAAGACCACTTCTAAATCATCATCATTTGTATCGCTCATATGATGACTTACTACTCCTACAATAAAAGCAACGTCAGGCCTTATATGTGACAAATAAATAAGTTTTCCCACAAGTATTTGTTACCTCCCTTTATCAACTGAGGTGTCATATTCTCCTTTTGATGCTCATCGATTGAGAACCATAGGAATATCTACTTTTTTTCATCTCTACGTTTCTGTCTCCTTTAATAAAGTCAATAATATATTCTCTCTTGGTTATGATAGTGCCTTTTTTGGATCTAACGATTTTTATTCCTAGGAAGTATGTTAAACTTTTGTGATTTTTGAACTCAAACTCATAAGTCATTATTCTTTTGATTGTCTAAATTTTCCTTACATCATTGCCATATCTACATATATCATAAGGATGTCTATCATACATTTTTCATTTGATTTCATAAACAAAGTGTGATCAATCTGATACTGATAGTACCTATTGACAAAAATATTATTGGTGAATCTTTTAAATCATGATCTTGGGGATTATTTTAGCCCTAATGATTTTTTTTGTTTTTACACTAGTTGATTATTTATATTGTTCCTTAATCCTAGAGGTATATCAATGTACATGTCTTCTTTAAGACCAGTATTAAGTAATGCATTTATAATATCCAGTTGACACTGATAGTACCCACTAAGAAATGTATTTTTAATGTTTAGCTCGACACTGATAATATCCATTTGCAAGAATAGTCTTGGTGAACCTTTTAAGCTATGCTCCGAGAGATTGTTTCAACCCATATATTAATTTTTTTTGCAAACTAGCTGATTATTTGTGTTGTTCCTAATCCTGAAGGTATCTTCACGTGCACTTCTTCCTCAAGGTACCTATTAAGAAATGCATTTTTAATCTCTAGCTGTAAAGGCCAGTCCTGGTTGACAACCCATGATAGTAATACTTTTACTATGTTGAGTTTCACCACTGATGCAAATGTCTCTTGGTAGTCGATCTATAGGGTAGGGTGAACCCTTTTGCTACAAGTCCAATTTAGAATTTTTATATGTTCCCATCTATGTTGTTTTTAACACTAAATACCTGTTTGCACCATATAATTTTCTTCCCAGACAGTAAAGTTGTTATGATCTGAATACCATTCTTTTTAATTTCAAAATCTCTTTTTCCACAACATTTTTTCAAGTAGGAATAGATAAGGCTTCTTGGATTGAATTGAAGATATGCACATTATGTAAGTTTCAAACAAAAGATTTGTAAGAGGATAATTTTTCATAGGTCACAATTTCTTCTATGGGGTGTTTTGTACATTCTTGTGCTCCTTTTTCCTCTGTAGTTCTCTTGATGTGTTGACCCGACCTCTGTGTGAATAATTAGGGTGTGGAGTTGGTTCCATTGATTTGCATTTATGATTTTGCATATTATCCCTTACATTCTTATTAGATTTTTTCTTTCTAGTGTGCACATTAAGTTCTTGGCTCTTAATGGAGCTGTAGGAGAATTTTGTGGAGTAGAAGTTGATTTTCAGGTTAATTGTGATAGTGGGGACAGGGATTAGTTCATCAGGATATATGAAAAGTGAGTTTGCGGTTTCTGATTGTTACCTCAAATCTGATAATCTCTCAAACTCTACCCCTGAATGTTAGATTTGGTTTAATATGGTTGGTTTTCAAGGAAGGTGACATCCATGGAGTTAAATAATTTTTGTGTTTTTGGATTGTAACATTTATACTTCTTTCTGTTTGAAGAGTATCCCACAAAGATGTATTTGATTGACCTGAGGTCAAATTTGGTTTGATGTGGTTGATGTAGATGAATAAAAGTGATGCGACAAAAAAATTTTTGTTTGAAGAGTATTCCACAGATGCATTTGATTGACTTGAGATCAAGTTTGTTTTGATGTGGTTGATATAAATGAACAAAAGCGACGGAAATTTTTTTTTTAGTAGATTAGAGGCGAAAAATTGAATGTGGGGGTAGGATTTTATGGGGGTGTTAAGAGGTTAGTTAAAGTTTAGTACATTGCTGGGCATCCTATTTATGAGATAAGTGGGAGTGAGAATTGCATCTCATAGAAGTATTTGGGTGGTTTTTAGTGAATAAAATGGAACGGATCACTTCGAGGAGATGCATGTTCTTTCTCTCAAGCACGCCATTATGTTGGGGTGTGCCAACACAAGAGCTTAGATGTATGGGTGTAAACAAGCCAAACGCGAGCGAGCTCAGACTCAGCTCGTGTTCGGCTCATTTATATTTCGAGCTCAAAAAGTGTGTTCGTGTTCGACTCATTTGCGTAGCGAGCCGAACACCAGCTGTTCACGAACAAATAGTCGTTTTGACAACCCTAATCATGTAGCCATAAGATGTTAAATGTTGGGGGCAAGATTTAAAAATTATTGTTTATATTAAAACATCATTTGTTTTATTCTATTTTCTTAATCAATATTTTAATTGGTTATAAATCTTTGTAGCCTTGTAGTCAATTATATTTTCTTAAAATACTACTTAATATATAAACTTGACGAGTAGTATTTCGAGCCAAAATGAGCTAAACACGAACGAACAAATTTTTATTTGTGTTCAGCTCCTTTATTTAGCGAACGAGCCGAACACAAGCTCTTCGTGAACAACGAGCCTTTTTGACAGCCCTACTTAGATGAATGATATTATTGTTGGATAGATAAAAGTTGAGCGTGGAATTGTAATAATCTTTTGTATTATTTGTTTTGAGAATCTGAATTTTGTTCTCAAATCGGGCGAGGACCATGTTGCGAAAGGTTTCAAATATACTTGCAGTTCCAAATTTTTCCATCATGAGAAAGGTCCAATGACCATCAATGAAGGTGATTAATCGCGTAGCGTTATTTATATTTTTTTATTTTTGAGGGGCCCTATATATCACTATGAATCATAGAGAAAGGGATGTGTTGGTTTGTATTTCAATTTTGAGTACACTTGTCGAGTATATTTATAACAACTTGACAAGTTTCAAACTGATGAAAAATAAGCTTTTTATTAATGAACAAATGATATAATTTTTCAATATAATAGAAATTAAATATCTCCAAGGTGAAAATGTCATAATTTGACTAGCATGAGAAACAGACACAGATACAAGATTTGACTCATAGAATTGTGATTGGTAGGACGGTCCTTTTGAAGTGGGAGTTCTAGTGAGCAGATAAAGTCCATGATGCATATCAGCACTACCAATCACCTTCCCTGAGTCCATCATTTAAAATTTACACAAATTAGGGTAGAATTTAGTAAAACAATTCATGTCACCAGTAAGTTTTATGAGGGATAGTAAATTATAGTTAAATTTAGGAAAAATAAACACTAATTGAAGAATAAGTTTCTTTGTGAGTTGCACACTTCCTCTTTTTTCCACAGATGAGAGGGAGGCATCTATTGTTCTAACTATAGTCAAATTTTCAAAAAATAGATTAGATTGACACTTCCTCTTCCTTCCACAGATGAGAGGGAGTCATCTATTATTCTAATTGTAGTCAAATTTTGAAAAAATAGATTAGATTGTTTTTAAGACACTGCCTAGGTTGCTTGCAAAGCTCTTTCGAAGCTTCCAACACCATTTATTTGAGAATACCCACACCTCCTCCCTCCCCAACAAACACTTGAAGTAATCCACTCTTCCTTGCATTTTCAACCATAAAAATTTAGAGGTCCTTTCCATAGGATAAGGATCACATTCCTAAATAGCACTTTGCGCGCTCTCCCTGCCGAGCATCTCCATAGGAGGGCTGGTTGCTCTCTTGCATTTGGAGGAGAAAGACACAATCATAACCGTCTATTTCCTCTTCTTGAAATGGACGGTTCTGAGTAAAACATTAGATCACTTATTTAAACTAGTGAGCCCCACATCATTAATCATAGAGTTAATTAGAAGCCGCCACTAGGGATCGACTGTTGTGGCAAGTCAGAGTAGAAGAATAGAACACAACGACAACAAGCCTTTATTTCACTAAGTGGTTGGCTACGTGAATCCTTTTTCTCCATTGCGTCCTATTGAGTGTCACCTATTGAGTGTCATATTTCGAGTGTCATATTTCCATTTAATTTTAATAAATTAAGATCATTTTTTATAAAATATGCCCATGTCTTTCTAGGTCTACTTCTGCCTTTCTTAAAATACGTCGAATATAAAACATCTACACTCGTAATCAGATCATCAGATGGTCGTGTTTAATGTGACCAAGCCATCTAAGAAGGCTCTCTAATTTTTTCCATCACTGGAGCTACAACAACCCTATCACGGATATATTTATTTTGCATTTTGTCTCAAAGTGTAAAGCCACTCATCCATCGAATAATTCTCATCCCAGCAACACTTAAGTTGGTTTTGTGCTTCTCTTTTAAAGGCCAACATTCAGCGCCATAGAGCATTGCAGGTCTTACCAGCATCTTATAAAATTTTCTTTTCAGTCTAACCAGAACTTTTCTATCACACAATAGGACCGAAGCATTCCTCCACTTCAACCAGCCAGCTATAATTCTATTAATAACATCCCCATTAATGTCACCATCATTTTGAATAATAGACCTGAATTTGATCACCCATAGTTACATTTCTGTCACTATAGATACTACTACTAAAATTACATTCCATGTATTCAGTTATAGTTCTACTCAAACGAAGGCCTTTATAATCCAAGGCAGACCTCCATAATTCAAGTTTTTCCTGAGTTTTTTCTTTGTTATTATCCATAAGAAGGATGTCATCAACAAAAAGCATACACCAGGGTACATCCTCTTGTAAGAGCCTCTGGTAAGTGTCCAGTAAACCCATCCATAACTAAAGCAAAAGGATATGGGCTTAAAGCCGATCACTGAAGATCCCTGATGTAATCCAACAGAAATAGGAAAATAATTGGTCAATCTTCCTTTTGTTCGAACACAAGTAATAGCTCTAGTATACACATCTTTAATGACTTGAATATAATTCTTATCAACACCTTTTATCTCTAGAACTCTTCAAAGAATATCTCTTGCAACCTTACCATAAGCTTATTCTAAATCAATAAAATCGTATGTAGATCCTCTTTATATGTAGATCCTCTTTATTCAGATCCTCTTTATTCTCTTTGAACTTCTCCATCAAACCTTTCAATAAATGTATAGCTTCCATAGTAGACCTGCTCAACATAAGTCTAAATTGAATATGAGAAATCTTTGTAACACACCTTAACCAGTGTTCAATTACCCTCTCCCATAATTTTAAAGTATGACATCAACTTAAATCCTCTACAATTTGCACACTCTAGTGCATCTCCTTTATTCTTAAAAATGGGGATCAAAATACTCTTCCTTCACTCCCCAGGCGTCTTTCAGTTTTTAAAATAATATTAAAGAATTTAGTAGTCCAAAAAACCCCCAAATCTACTATATATTTCCATATTTCAGTTGGGATATTATTAGATTCTACAGCCTTTTCACCCTTATTTTTCTTTAAAACCTTCTCAATTTCTATTATATTAATGTCACGGTAAAAATGAAATATTTTATTATTATTAATGATATTAAGATCACTTAGATTTATCGTATTTTCATATACTTCATTAAAAAGTTTATCTAAATAACTCACCCATCTATGTTGAATATCTTTTTTTAAGAAAAATACTTTTTGATTTTTTCTAACACTTAAGTTAATTTTTTACTTTTTTTTCTTTGTTTAACTAGTTTGTACATATATATTTCACTCTTTTTAGTATCTAATCTGTAATAAAGATCACTAAAAACATAATTTTTTAGCGTCACAGAGGGTTCTCTTAGACATCAATTGGGTCATTTTATATTTTTCCCAATTTTCTATGCTTTTACATTTAAAACAATTTTTATAACATAATTTCTTATATTTTTATCTTTTCTTCATCTTATTATTCAACCACCAACTATTTTTATTTATAGAATTTTTTTTATTCTCCAGATACATCTTTGCCACTTGTTTAATAGTGCCTGTTATTTTATCCCACATTGAATTTGCTCCTTCATGATTATCCAAAATCTTGAAACCTTGAAGTTTATTTGTAAAAATAATTTTATTTGTCATTTAGCTGCCTCCAAGTAATTCTACGACAATGATTCCTAATATTCTTTATTTTATAACTCTTCATCTTGAAATCTACGACTAAAAATTGATGTTAAGCAATTAAATTCTCACTTGAAATGATCTTATAATCTTTATATTCTTGACGACCTCTTCTTTTCATTAGAAAATAATCAAATTGTGTTTTATTAGAACCATTCTTATAAGTAATGATATGCTCATTTCTTTTCATGAATAAATTATTAGAAATAACAAAATCATACTCTAAAGCAAAATCTAATATAACTTTGTCTTCTTCATTAATCACTCTAAAACTATAGCCACCATGAGTATTTGTAAAATCTTCTATCGCTCTATCGATATGTCCATTTAAATCTCCTCCAATAAATTTTTTTTTCAAGAGGCATTATTTGTATTAAGTCTTCTAGGTCATTTTAGAATTTTTTTTGGAACCCATATCTAAACCTACTTGAGGAACATAAACACTTATAATGTTTAAAAATTTTAGTATCAACAATAAACTTAAGAGTTATAATTCTATCTCTAATTCTATTAATTTTTACAATATTATCTTTCAAACTCTTATCTATAATTATATCTGCATCATTTCTAGTGCGACTCTCACTTGAATACCAAAATTTAATACCTACCGATCTCCTTAGTCTTTTGCTTCAACCCATTTAGTTTCTTGAATACATAAGATATTTATCTTTCGATAAATCATAATATTAACTAATTTCATTAATTTACATGTGAGAGTTCTTTTATTTTAGCATTTTATCCTAATATTAGTTTCATGGAGTAACGTTTTTATCCGCATCCGTCTGTAATGTCAGAGCCCTTGTTTATTTGACATTACACTCGGACGCTGGTGTTGCAGCCCTTGCGCACTTTTAATTGTATTCTGACCATACAACGCATCGTTTTTAGGGGATGCCCTAGCATTTAAATAATGATCAAAAGAACTCATGTCATGATTTGTCGACAAATTTTATGCTAGCAATCGATTACCTAACACAAACCTTTACTTTTCACATCCGAGGCTTGAGATCTGACAATGACGGTGTTTAATAAAATAATTCAGCTCAATTATGAAAATCAACATGATATTAGAGCAAATCCTAGAGTCTCCAATTGGCGAAAATTCCTATTTCCATCAGCTGACAATTTTTTTTGTGCTGCAGGCCTTCCTCCACATTCTCTTTTCAATTTTTTCGCCATAATTTCCTTCTCGAGACTTTCCCGCCGTCAGAATTTTCTTCTACAGACCCTAGATGTCGGAAACTTCTTCTCCCTGTAGGCTTTAGCAGCAAGTACTCTTTCCTGCAAAAATTATCCGCTAGAATTCCTGTAAGTTGCTATTGCTGTTTTTTTTCTTCCCCGCCTTCTTCCTGCTGGAAACTCCTGTCTCTGCAAGGTTCGATCGCTGTATTCACTGTTGGCTCTCCCATTGCTGGCTGGGAAATTTCGCTGCTGCAGTTTTCCTGCTGGCTTGTGCTGCTAAACCTTCTTGCAGGCCACTATAGGCTTCCCTTATGTTTCCCAACAGGAGTTTTTATATTTCCTTGCAGCATCAGCGTTAGCCGCTGTAGCACATATTATTCAACCATCATCACAACAACTCTTCTTCTTGTCCACGGCAGCGTCGACCCCATGGCTAGCTCTCATTCTCGAATTGCGATCATTGTAGTTTTGGGAGAAGAAAGCGCCAATGCTGTGAATTGGGTTGTCCATAATTTCCTTCGACTTGGTGATGCTGTCATCCTCCTTCATGTTCACTCCACTTTTTTAATTTATGTTGCTGATTGAGGATGGATAGACCACTTCGTTTTAGAGCTTGCGGCTGCCACTGAAGAGGCTGACTTCGAGCAGTCGCAATAGGAACTTGAGGAAGATTTTGTTGCCTTCACTATCACCAAAGCACATCTCATCCCGCCGCTTTTAGAGTGACATATCCCCTTCAAGATCCACATTGTAAAGGATCATGACATGGAAGAGAGGCTCTGCCTAGAGGTGGAGAGGCTTGGGCTCTGTGCTATTATTGTGGGCAGCAGAGGATTTGGGGCGTCTAAGAGGAGCTTTAAAGGGAGGCTTGATAACGTCAACGATTATTGTATTCACCACTATGTTCACCCTGTGGTGGTAGTGCAATACCTTGTCAAATCTGCAGGTGGTATGACTGAAGATGCGATCACTTTCAACACTGTAACTGCCATTATGATTAATAAGGCTCCGGAGCTTTTCTGCAGCAGGCATTTCTTCAGAGCTTTTTTCTTGCTGTTGCCCAAGCTTCAGTGTTTTTTTTTGCGGTAGACCCGCATCCGAAGGTTTTTCTGTCGCAGCCTACCTTTGAAGCTTTTTCCTACAACAGACCTTCCTCCGGGGAAACCTTACAACAGACCCTCCTCCCGAGCTTTTCCCTGCAATAGGACCTCCTTCTGCGCTTTTCCCTGCAACAGGACCTCCGGAGCTTTTCCTTACAACATGACCTCCTCCATAACTTTCCCCTACAACACGCCTTTCTCCACAACTTTTTCCTGTAGCAAACAATCCATAATTTTTTCCTGCAGCAAGCCCGCCTTTGTTCCTCTTTTACTCGCAATCCCTAACTTGCAGGTTTTCCTGCAGGCGTTCTTTCTTTTTCTGCAGGCCATACCTTGCAGCTTTCTCTGCAAGTGTTTTTTCTTTTTTTTTTTACTTGCAAGCTATACCTTGCAGCTTTTCCTGCAGGCCATGCCCTGCATCATTCTCTGCTGGCGTTTTATTTTTTACTTGCAGAACCATATCCTGCAACTTTCCCTGCAAATCTTCTTTCTTTTTCTGTAGGCCATACCCTTCAGCTTTTCCTGCTAGTGTTCTTCCTTTTTACTTGCAGGCCATATCTAGCAACTTTCCCGTCAAATATTTTTCCTTTTCCCTGCAATCATACCATGCAACTTTTCCTACAGGTTGTCTATTTTCATGTAAACTTCCCTGTAGCATTACCAATAGAAACCTTCCGTCTATTTACAAAAACTGCAAAATTTCCAGAAAAATTCCAGTCAAAGACAACCGTAGTCAATTAGAAGTCAGTTTTTTCTTTAAGTTGTCTACTTCCCTACAATATTCTCTACATCATTACCCGTTTGAGCTTTTCCCCTACCTATAGACATTGCAGAAACTGCAGTTTAAGAGAACTAAAAAAAATCTGTAAATGCTCTTGAGGTTGATTACCAGGTATGAGATGAAGACTTGAAGTTCTACCTCACAAAAAATCTTCCTCGCCTATTGTTTGATATTTTCAAATCCAAGTTGAACATGGTTGTCAACCATGTTTTGTTTCAACTTGAGGGAGAGTTGAGGGAGAGTGTTAGAAGTTATATCAGGAAATAATTTATTCATGTTAGAAGTTATGAGGATTGAATTCATTTCCTTGAATTAGATTTATTTTCATTCCTGTTTTAGGCTTTCCTATTTGTTGTCATTTCCTTTATCTCCAAGTAATTATCATGAATTGATTAAATGGAGATACAAGTGTTTTATCTTTTCTTTTATGCTATTTTCTTTTTCTTGTTATTTCCCTTTTCTTTTCTTTTTTATGGATTCATTTAAGGATATTTATACCTCTTTTCATATCAATAAATTAATCCCGCTGAATTCTGAAAGTCAACAATAGCGATTATTTTTGTACAAAATATTACTACTAAATGCCTCCTAAAGTGATCATTTGCACCGCAGAATTTTGCTTATTTTTATTCTTTCAAAGTGAATATTGTAAGTGTGTTTGTTAACCATAGCTGTAAGCTCAGTTGAGTCTATCTTCTTTTTGTTAAGTTTGAAATTGATTGTTCATTTATTGAAGTAGCATTCCTTCATTTGTACAGTGCCCGCCAAGGCCATTGAGCTATATATTGATTTAAGGAGATCAATTGAAGAACATGTCCGGGTTGGTAATCTTGTTGGGTGGGTATGCTGTGCTCATATGGTTTCTTAGGTTTTTCTTCATTTTCTTTTCTTGGTTTCTGAGCAGGGCTTTACCGAACCTTCATCTGACAAGCTTCTCCCAGATTTACATCCTCAGGAACAACATGTCTTTACACTTGTTCTGGACCTCAATGAGACACTAGTGTACTCTGATTGGAAGGTATCTTTTGTTTCAATGTAATTCTTATTTGTTAACGAAACGTCTACATTTGATTGCATGTCCATGCAGCTGCTTGTTCTATGATTAATGTTTATATGCTTGCTTAATGCTTATACTCACCAGTGTATCCTTGTATACAAAATGTGGATTAACAATGGCTAGTTCTGTATAATAAGAATCTTTGACTCTAAGATTTTTAGTCACTTTTACATATAAAAAGGACCATGTCATAATACTAAGTTGATGGATCTAGTTGAGGAATTAAATGAACAATTTTTTGGAAAGGGCTCTGGGTTAACGACCGGGAAAACGATAGCATGACTTTCACTATATGGTCGAGTTACGAATGAAGTGTTATAAATTCTAATTTTCGTTGCATTAATGTAGACCATTTAAAATACTGTTGGTTTTAGTGGCTAGCCTGCAAATATGTTAGATTTCAATGCTGTGCCCATAATCCCATCCATCATTGACAATCTTTAGACTTTAAGGTGCAAAAATCCTTCAGGTTTTTAGAAAATAAATATATGCAGGTTTTGATTTTTTTTCTTTATTTCCAATTTAATTAGTAGTTTTCTAGGTAGAATATCAAAATCATTGGATGCATGTACATGTGTCAATTTAGGTTAAAGGGCTCATTGGGTTTGGACATAAACTCGAATTTAAACCATTTATTAATCATGTTGAGAAGCCGGGCTTGAAACCCAACTTGTCTATAACACAACTGATTTAGACTTGACCCAAACGAAATATATTTATAAGTTTAAATTAAAAAAAAATCAAATATGCTATATAAAAGCATTGCTATGATCTGACCCTGGGCTTAGAATTTTTTAAGACTTAAATAAACCGTCGGACGGTGATAATCAAAATTTTTTTTAATATTCTATAAATAACATTTAATCATTTCAAAACAAATGAAAGAGCCACTACAATTTAAAAAGAAAATTAATTCAATATATGATAAATTTATCTTAATACAGGTTGTCCACATCTTTTATAAATATTCTCATTTATATTACTTATTTTTACTTTACAATTTCAACCTAATAATATTAATTTAAAACAAATGAGCTAACACGCCAGTGAATACTCATACTTCTAAATTATAGTAACATAATGAAGAAGAAAACAATATACATACTAATTAAATTTGAAGTAAAGCAATATAAGAGTATTTGCGGTTTTTACTATTCAGTATGGTTATTCAAGGTGATTTTAAATATTAGCTATTTCTTACTATATCATTCACATATCAATATCTTTTTAATATATATACAATCGTCACAGAAACACCGTCTAAGAATTGTACCAATTAAGTTACATTAATAACCTTTTTTATTTATGTGCATGAGTACTTAATATTTCTCGCTAGTATCATAAATGAGTGAACTCCATCACTGTCAACATACACATGCAAACATACTATAGTCCATATCATTCTTATGCTCATCCCATTCAATTATATCACGTTATATATATATCCTTAATTGAATACGTGATAATAGGTGACCAATAAGGAAAATAACATATAAATCAAAATGAAATTATGTAAGTGGAATTAGAGGTATCAACAACTTCCAATGCAACTCATCTAGAAGAAAATAAAAATGCTATCATAAATCAAAATTAAGAATATTCGCCTTAAATCTCTTTGAAGCCTTGATTAACGTGATGATCTTAATGTTCCTGGTCACTTTTCTTGCTTCATTACTAATTAACCTGTAAACACAAAATCTGAATCTAAGACTCATGAAGCTATAGTTAAAAAAAATTATGTATCTTGACATATATTTACTCTACATAAGTTATGGTTAAATTTCTCTTTCACCGAAACTAATTTTTGACTTTATAAAAAAAATCTAATAATTGATTTATCATGATTATTATCATTTACCCTAAATTTTCAATGTTCACTTAACTTTTATAAAATAGAATTTATTTTAACTTGATTAGTTTTAATCAATTATAACTTCCATAACTCATATGAGATCTAGAAAAAAAAATTACTAAGACTTATTTCTTACTTTATAAAATGATGATTATATAAATCTACATTTGGACAATAATTCTTTGGAGGTACATTTATAATAATTAAATTAATTTTATACTTTATGATAGACATTTCGAGTAATATTTTTATACGGTTCATAAAACTTCGTTGACTAAAGTATGATATCCGCTTATTTGAAATTCATGCATTCCAAAGCATGCATAATGAAATTCTTTCTATTGATGGGGAACTCATAAACATAAATTTATGAGTTCCATTCTTTTAAAATTTTACAAGGATTTCTGGTTTGTAAGTGTTAGAATGGAATAGAGTAGAACTAGAGTGTTTCATATTGATGCAAAGAGGGGTATAAATTCTCTACTACAAGATATACTAGCAAGGAAATAAATAAATAAAAAAATAAACGAAAAAAGAAAGTAAATAAAAGCAAATCAAAGTAATGAATAAAGAAATATGCTTATTAATATTCCAATATTCTAATACTTCCCCTCAACCTGAAACATAGATGTCAGTAATGTGCTACTTAGATTTGAAATCATGGACCACTTGGTTGAGAAATGTTCTTTCTGAGAATATCTGCTAGCTGACCACTATATGACATGAACGGAACACAAATTTTCCAACACTTGAGCTTTTCCCTTATGAAGTGACGATCAATCTCAACATGCTTGGTGCGATCCTGTTGGACTGGGTTGTGAGCAATGTTAATGACAGCTTTGTTATCACATATCAACTGTAGCGGAGCAGAGACTGGTATTCAGAGTTTGTGGTACATGATGCGTAATTAGAGAGCTTCACAAATTTCAAAGGACATAACAAAATTCAGCTTCCACACTGCTCTGAGCAACTATAGACAGTTTTTTGCTTTTCCATTTAACCTGGTTTTCCCACACAAATGAGCAGTATCCCGAGATAGATCATTGATCTTGGACGGATCTGGCCCAATCGACATGTAAATTGCAATAGAAGATGTGTGGTGGGAAAAAAAAACAAACCCGAGCTCGGTTTATCTTTTACATATTGAAGAATCCGATGGACAATTTGGAGGTGGTGCTCATAGGGATTATGCATGAATTGACTGATTATCCCTAGTACGTGGCATATGTCCGGACATGTATGGGAAAGAAAGATGAGTTCTCCGCAAGGTGCTGGTAATGAGTCTTATTTACAGGAACAACATTGAGAATATCAAGAAAATTTTCATTGGAATCCATCGAGATAGCTACTGATTTGCATAGGTGAAGATTGTTCTCTGTCAATAGTTCAATCACATATTTCCGTTGAGACAAAAAAACACTCTGAGATGACCGAGTATCGGAGAGTTACCAAGTCCTTCATTTCATAAGAGCAAAAGGAATGTTTTTCTGTGAGTCAAATGCTGGTAAATCATTACTTGTGAGAACAATATCGTTAACATAGACAATAAGGATAGCTTCATAGTTGCTGGAGGAATGCCAGAAGAAGAGAGTTTGGTCAGATTGGGCCCGAGTGAATCCATGACCTACCACCATCTTTGTGAATTTCCCAAGCCATGCCCGTGGTAATTGCTTCAATCCATTAATAGATTTTCATAGTCTATATACTTGTCCCTTGGAGGAAATGGAGTCAAGACCGAGAGGAAAAGCCATGTGTACCTCTGTAAGATTACCATTTAGGAACGCATTCTTGACAGCAAGTTGAAATAAGGGCCACTCCAAATTCACTGTTAGGGATAAGAGGACCCGAGTGGTATTTAATTTAACAACAGGAGCAAGTGCCTCCTCATAATCAACTCTATAGGTTTGAGAGTATCCTTTGTCAACCAGTTGTGCCTTGTTATGTTCGAAGGATCTATCCGATTTAAACTTGATACTAAAAGTCCATCGACATCCCATTGCTTTCTTACCTTGAGGAAGATCAACAATGTCTCAAGTATAGTTCTGCTGAAGGACATTCTTCTCCTCCATGACGACAACTTTCCAGGCTGGGTCTGCCATGACACCCTCAATAGTAGATGAAAGCTGTTGATTGGTCAGGGCCGTAGCAAATGCTTTGTGGGTTGGGGATAATCGGCGAAGAGAGACATAGTTTGCCATGGGATAGAGAGAACCTGTCTGATTGCCTTGGGATATAAGAACTGACTTCCACATTTGGAGCAGGAGCAGTGTTGGCGATGTCGTCTTGAGAGAATTCAGCTCCAAAAAGGGTTAGCGAGCTCCATAGTAGGCGCATCAGAACCAGTGCATCGAGTGTAGACACGGAAAGTGGGAGGATGTGCTTGTCAAACCAAAAGAATAGATGGTTTCTTGGTGGTAGGATAAGTAGATGTTCGATGTGTGTGCAATGTGTACGAATGAGAGGGGATGTGGGAAAGCCGTAATTTGAGTTTCCCACGAGCTGTGGCTTTCCTTTCGAACGATGTTTGTGAAACAACACCTATTTCATAGGTGTTGTAATGGATAATTTATTTCATTTTCATTTTTCTTATAATTAAATTAATTGTAATTTTCAATTAACAGGTTATTACACTTGCTATCTCCATTATAACCCAACAACAAATCTGACAGGAAAGATGAAAGTGTGTCTGTAGATAAGAGAAAATACCAAAGATTGATAGAAAGACTCATTTATTCATCACATATTATGCCTGATATTACATATTCTGTCGGTATTGCGAGTCAACACATGAATAGCTATTCTAAAGTGTATTTGAAGATGATATACAAGATTCTGAGGTTTCTCAAGAAGGCTGTTGGCCGTGGATTAATTTTTGAGAAAATCAGAAATCGAGAAGTGGAAGTCTACACTAATGCTAGTTGGGCTGAGAAATCCAATGTTAGAAGGTCCACCATGGGTTATTGCTTATATGTATGGAAATCCAGTGACATGGAGAAGTAAGAAACAAGCTGTCATTTCTAGAAGTAGTGCAAAATCTGAGTAAAAAAACTCTTGCCTTGGGAACCTGTGTAGGAATTTGGATTCATAAAATGTTAAAGGAATTGGTACCAATAGGTCTATAAATATGTTTTGTAAAAGGTATTGTAAAGAATTCTGTGCATCATGACAGGACCAAGCATATTGAAGTCGATTGACACTTCATCTCTGAGAAATAGGTTGATGGGGAAATTATACAACTAAGCTACATCACGACACATAAATAAGTTGCCGATATCTTCACCAAAGCTCTTCCTTTAAGCACCTTCCCAGAGTTCAATATCAAGCTTGGTCTCTACAACATCTACGACCCAACTTGAGTGGGAGTGTGGAAATATGAGAAAATTCTGAAGGAAGGATTTGATTGTGACAACTTCGGAAACTCTTGATTAATTTATTTCCATCTTCTATATTATTTTTATTTCTTATTTTAGAATATCTCCTTTCCTAAGTTAGGTTTCTATGTTTGGTAAGTTTGTAAATTAGGAGAGATTGTTTTCCCCTATATACATATACCCTACATGTGAATATAAAAATTAAGAGACTTATTCCTCTCCAAACTTATTTTCTATGGGAGGCATTAAAGATTGATCGGGAGATTTGTTTATCTTGCCTGCCAAGTTCATGCATAGTTTACGTTTAGAGTATTCTATGTCAATTTATGTATAATCTTCGAGAAACACATCTACACGAAGCATTAAAAACTATTGATATCTTGCAGCCGTACTAGGACTGTTATTTAAAATAAATCGAAGGCTCTGTTTTGAAGTTTGCGTGCACACTGATGCTGATTGGGTAGGAATCGTTATATGTAGATGATATATTACTGGTTAGTGATCATTCTTTGGTGAAAATCTAATTACTTGGAGATGCAGAAACAATCATTGGTCGCCAATTTAGCTCCAAACTTGAGCAATTGGCTTGATACATCTGTGAACTATTATGGATGAAAATTATTCTGGATGACTTGTGAATAAAATTAGAGAATATTATGAAGTTATTCTCTACTAAAAAGTGGCTGTTGAAATGTGGCACACAATCCAGTCTAATATGAACAAACCAAACTCAAAAATCGGTTGGCACTTAATCAAGAAAAAAATGAGAAAGCAAACTGCTAGGCGTGCCATATGCTTAAACATAGAAGTAGTTTACTAACATCCTAAGGGGGCTTTTGGTAGCGGGATTTAAGCAGAATTTATATCTTCTTTAATGTTAATCTAGCCAAACAAAAAATTCCGAGAAATTAAATTCACAGTTCGCTAAATGCAATTTTTCTTGGCTTTCATTATTTTTTTAACATAAATCTGGATTTGTTAAATCCGATTATCATGTGGATTTAAAGGATTTAGCTTAAGAAGAAAGTCATAGGAGTGGATTTATGCCAAACACGTTAAGAGAATTTAATGAATTTAACCTTAAATTGAACCAAACACTGTTTACTAAATCCTATTTAACCTAAATCTTATAGGCAGCCAAACACCCTCTAACTAATAGCTACTGAGGTCTGCATTCCAGAATATCACCTCTAAGTTGGGCATGAAAATTTCTACTTCTTAGTTTGAGGAGTATTTGTGTTCTAGCAGCCAACATGGCAATTAATAGGAGTACATGGATTGCCAAGCTGGGCACCCATTTTGTCATCTATCATTGACTATCCATTGGCCTTTAGAGGCAGAAATCCCTCTCAAATTTTCAGGTAAGTAGCTGTGTATGCATGATTTAGAATATCTTTCTTTATTCATATTGTAATTAATAGTTTCCATAGGTAGAAATTACCAATTGCAATTTAGAATTCTGTCTATAAAAAGGGGCGAGTCCCTAATAAAATATTCACAAAATTCAAATCATTTTTCATCTCTGAAGGAAATTATATCGACTTCAGTAGACAGAATTCTAAAGTCTGATGGGAAAGGTTATCCCGATGCAAATGATTGAGCACAAAAGTCTTCTTTTTCCCGTTGATTTCCTTATGCATGAATTATGATATGTTGCATCAACTATATTAACCAAAGATGTAATGTTTGCTTTATTAATTAAATCTTCCGTAGAACACATACAAGCTGGCATTTCTGTTAGATCCATTGGCAGAAGAGGGCAAATGTATTTTTTCTTAATTTTCATTGTCATACCAGTCAAATTTAGAAATGCCAGCCTGATGGGAAAGGTGATATTTATGTTACCTTTTTCTCAATTCCTTGTTTGTAACATTTTATGAATGCCAGTCAAAAAGTGTTCTATTATTATTATTTTTCCTCCTTCAAGCAAGATACTGGCAACCTGCTCGTGTTTGTAAACAGAAGACTAATGACTGAAAATGATGGTAAACAAATAATGATTTCTTGCTGTGGCACAGGACTACTGCTTTAGATGAGATTGGGTTATTCACTTTAAGAATGTATGCATACTCATTTGAAGCCTGAATGATAGTATTTATACCCATTATATTTATTAAATACAAAAATCTTAATAGATTTTATTACTGTTGTTGAAGCGTGAAAGAGGCTGGAGAACATTCAAAAGGCCTGGCGTTGATGCTTTCTTGGAACATCTTGCCAAATTCTTTGAAATCGTTGTATACTCCGATCAGTTGAATATGGTAAATATAGATTTTTTTTTTAATTTCCGGCAAATCAAGTTAGTTTTACTCTGCAATGTACTGGCAGTATGTTGATCCTGTCATCGAAAGATTGGATCAGAAAGGTTGTATTCGCTATAGATTGTCTAGATCTGCAACCAGATACAGAGATGGAAAGCACTTTCGGGTATGCTAATTTTATGACTTCTCTTTATTAATCTTTTCTTTTAGGGGCATATACTTGCATACCACACAATTCTTATGTTTTTACCTTTCTAACACCTAAGCATTCATATTTACATGCATTCGATTGAATTCTTTAACATCACATAAACAATACCAACATCACTACCTTTTTAAAAGTGAGATACACCTTTACATGCATAAATTTATGACATCAAACTGTTATAATTGTAAATATCAAAATTTGGTTGTTAGATATATAAATACATAAGAATTGTGGGGTATGCATGCAAATTTCTCATTCTTTTATTATCACATATATAACTTGACATGTGTGGTTGACCTATGTTCAGTAAGGCACCAGATCATCTAAAGGTGCATTCAAATGGTATGACGTACTGTTCAATTTAAATCTTAATTATTCGTGCTCACATGGCGCAAGTAATTCAATATAGTAACCTTGATCAGTGGTAGCTTTGTCATCCACGCTTATCATTAAATAAGACAATTAATAAGTGTAATAGTTGGAAAAGTTCTTTATGGCAGTCTATTCAGCCAAAGGGTATACGTAAGATTTGTTTGGCCTCCCTTTCTTTGAGTAAACATAGAGAACATCATTAAAGTAAACATTAATTCAATCAATTTTAGTAAGGATTTTTTGCCAGCCTTCTTATTGCTGGAATAGTTATTTAATAGCAATGGTTTTAGTGTAATGAATTGAATTTGTTAGTAGGCATTTTTCTCAATTTTTTTAAAATGGCAACAAATCTTTTTGCAAATATTTTAGACTATTTGGCCTTTGAAAAGCTGCACTCCTACTTGTGCCTCCTAGTATAAGTCGATAGAAGGGCTGACTTAGGTGCAATAGCATGTTTTGATAGAATAGATTCATAAATTTAATGGCCCCAGAACTTGTTACGCGATGGTAAGGTGGATGCGACAAGCCGACTTTTTTCCTTCCTACTACCAGGGTATTTGTGAACAAGTTGCCCTTTCCCATTTAAATAAGTACTTCTGCGAAGCTCAACTTCTTGTATTAAAGGAAAACTTGTAGGTACCAATCCGACCTTAATTTACTAATTTTTATGGATTCATTTGTCCATTATGTCGGCGAAAGATGAAAATAATTTGTTCTGATAAATTTCGAACTACAAATAAGGACAGCAAGTGCAAAGCGCTTTTGTTCCCTTTTAAATTGTGACGTATATAACGTATGAACTTTAAGTGAGTTGAAATACACTTATGATTACGACTTATAACAATAGACCATAAAAGGCAGGAATGTATGTAAAACTAATGAAGTGTACAAAAACTTTTGCAATTGAATTATCAGCAGTACATGACATTTAAGATAAATTGGCAAAATTTGCAAAAACATATTATTAGTGAACTTAATATAAATAAAAGTTGAGTTTGATTTATTGAAATGATTGAGATGTGCACATTTTAAGAGAAGCAATATAGTTAATCAATGTGAAATATACATTGTGAAATTCAAAATCTATGAACACATACATGGGGACGATACAACATGATGCAAAATGTCATAATTGCGAAAAGTAGACCATAACACGACTTGAACACATTTTTATTATATTTAATAAATTATTAATATGAATATACTATTTTCAATGTTTTCTATTAAAAAGGTCAAAATGAATTGCAATCATTGAGGAATTGTTATGCTCATAAAACTTATTTTTGACAATATGAAATTGTATTCAAAATATTAAAAAAAAATCTCTAAAATACCTAGTGTTAATATCACCTATAATAAAATGAAGCAAAATATAACAACATAGTCATCGCTAATTGGAGTTAATGCATTCAACAATAGGGTCATCTTTAATGCATTTTAGAAACAGAGCTTCTGGAAACTCGATGCTAGGGACGGGCGATATAGCGTCCATAAGAATGACACCAGGACCCGAGCGCGTGGAAAGCCGACACCCAGGAGGGGTGTAGCGGTGCCCAAATCGCTACCTACACCTGAGCGCCAGGGAACCCAATGCTCGGAAGCGACGCCTTGTCGCCTGTAGCCGATTTTGCGGTCTGAAACTTTAATTTTCTGCTTTCTTCATTGCGGGAAGGGTAAGCAAACATGAAGCAGTGTTTGCAAGTTGAGCAGTCTTTTGCGAATTTCTTTTATGTGATCAAGAGATGAGTGTTTGTAAGTTCTAGGATTGTAGAGAGGATTTGAGTGTGATGTAATCTGAACATTTCTCCTCATTTCATAGTGAATTTCTTGGTGTGATGTGGCTCCATGGTTTTTTCCTGTTCTCAAGTTTTTTAATGTTAAATCTTTGTATTCTTTTTCTTGGATTTCTTATTTGTGTGCTTTTTTGTTCAATTATTTTGCTTCAGATCTCTTGAATTAGAGATTTTTCGCAAGTAACGGGAAGTGAATATTCTTCAATAAGTGGTATTAGAGCGGGATTTTTTAAAGATATTTGATTTGAGTATGAGCAAGGCTCAATGATGCAAGTTACAAGGTGAAAAAGTTCAATGGTATGAACTACACGTTCTAGAAAATGTAAATTGAAGATTTATTGTATGAAAATAAACTTTAGTGCCACTGGAAGGAATTACCAAGAAGCTTAAATTGATGGCTCGTGATTCCATTAAATCTTTGTATTCTTTTTCTTGGATTTCGTTTTTGTGTGCTTTTGATCAATTATTTTGCTTCAAATCTCTTGAATTAGAGATTTTCCGCAAGTAATGGGAAGTGAATATTCTTCAATAAGTGGTATTTGAGCAGGATTTTTTAAAGATATTTTATTTGAGTATGAGCAAGGCTCAATGATGCAAGTTACAAGGTGAACAAGTTCAATGGTATGAACTACACGTTCTAGAAAATGTAAATTGAAGATTTATTGTATGAAAATAAACTTTAGTGCCACTGGAAGGAATCACCAAGAAGCCTAAATTGATGGCTCTGGAAGAATGGGAAGTGCTTGATCGAATAACACTATGTTTAATCTGTCTTTCATTTTCCTCGTTTGTTGCTTTCAACATTGTGTATAAGACACTATGGTAAATCTCATGGTTGTAATAACAATGTTGTATTAGAAGCTTCAACCTTAAATAGAATTTTTTTGAGGAAGAGATTGCTTAATATGAAGATGGCTGATGATAGTTTAGTAGCGGAACACTTGAATAATTTAAACATTGTAACAAATCAGTTGCGTATTGTGGGCATCAAATTTGACGACGATGTCAGGAAGCTAGTTCTCTTATCTTAATTGTGTGATATTTGGGATGGATTAGCCACAATAGTGAGTAATTCTTCAAGTAATATGATGTTAAATTTTGATGATATTGTGGGGTTAGTATTTAGTGAAGAAGTCCAAAAGAGGGTGAGTGGTGAAACTTCAAATTCTGTGTTGAATGTTGAAAAGAGGAAGGACTCTGGACAGGAACAGAGGCAAGAAGAAGTTCAAGTCCAGAAGAGGAATGCCCAAGTCGAAGAAAGAAAGACGAGAATACTAAAATTGTGAGAAAAATGTCACTTCAAGAAGGACTGTAAAGCTCAGAAGAATGTTGATGGTAGAGATTCAGATAAGAAGCTCTCTACAAATGTCTCCGTAGAACAATTCCAAGGTGACTCTCTTATTTTTTCCCCAAATAATATTGATCTTGGATAGTAGATTCAGATACCCTTTTTAATGCTTACCCCAACAAGGAAATGTTTAAAAATTACACTCAAGGTGATTTAGAGAATGTGTATTTGAGAAATAATAAGAACTGCAATATTGTAGAAAGGGTGATGTTGATATCAGGTTGTCAAATGGAATAGCTTAAAAGCTTAGTGAAGTTTGACATGTTTTATCTTTAAATAGAAGATTAATTTTAGTGAGCCAATTTACAAGTTTAGGGCATGAGACTATTTTCACAGGTTATTCATTGAAGATAACTAGATAGGCGATGTTGATGACTTACGACAACATTGCAGGCACTCTTTACCTAATCAATGAGATGGTTGAATTCATTGATGTAACTGGAACAAATGTCGATACAGGTTTTTGCCACTACAAACTTAACCATATGAGTGAGAAAGGTACGAATTCTCTGTTTTTAAAAAAAGAAATTTTAAGGTTTAAAGTTTTTTCTTAGATTTTTGTGATGATTGTATTTATGACAAGTAAAAGCTCATTTTCTCCAAAAGTGGGTCAAATGCGAAGCCCAAAAAGGTGAAGTTAGTGCATACCGATTTATGAGGTTTTATTAAAGTTTTGTCAATTTGAGGTTTGCAACACCTTTGTCACTTTCATTGGCGAATACATAAGAAAGGTATGAGTATATTTTTAATAGCATAAATCTGATCTATTTGATGTGTTTAAGAAGTGGAAGACCATAGCTGAGAATGAGACAAATTTGATGTTGAAGTTTCTCTGATCAGATAATGGTGGTGATATCGTGATCAAAGGTTCATCAGTTATCGTGCATCAGAGGAAATCAAACATGAATTCACTGCTCAAGAAACACCACAACAGAATGAAATTGGTTGAGCGCATGAATGGAATCATTACAGATTATGTCAGGAGTATGGGGTTGCATGAAGGTTTGTTAAAGCAGCTCTGGGCAGAAAAAAATGAACACTGTAGTTTATTTGATAAATTGTGATCCTTTAATAACTTTGAATGAATGAGACCAGAGTTAACCCAAACCACAATAGAAATACAAATATTATTGTTAAATTTCGAAAGAGATTACAACTTCAAGACTCGTGATTATTAGAAAGACAACACACAAACGGTAAAAGACACTCTAGGGTGAGGATGAATATGGCGGGTTGCGGTTAAGTAGAAGAGAGGTGAGTTGGTTGAGAGGAAGCGACAACAACAAGAAGATGAGGATGGGGGTTTGCGGTGGTAGGAGCTTGCCGTGAAGGTCTGACAGTTGGAAAGTGGGGTGTGGGGAATGGTTAACAACAACAGAACTAGGAAGGAGAGGCTTGGCGGCTGCCGGAGGTAGGCCATAAGGGACTTGTGGTAGTTGGAAGGGGGCAGGATGGTGTTGTGGCGGTTGGAAGGGGGCAGGAAGGCTGGCGACACCAGAGAGAATGCAAGAGTGGTTGACAACAGTAGGGAATGAGTCGAGATAGTCACCACCTCGGAACAGGATACTGTTAGAGCACCACTTGGTCGTCAGATACAACCCAAGCTAAGGAAAAAGTAGAAATATGCAATTAGAAGCTATTTTAAAATTGCCCTAAAAAAGCAAAACAACAAATATATGATGGCTAGATAGAGAAGGAAGGGAAGGCCTCTCCCCTTGGGAGGCAGACTGAAAATGAAAGGGGAGGCGGGTGGCACATGGAGAAGGAACTAGCGGAAAAGAGTGCATTGTGCGGTAACTTTCCTTGGGCGGTTCACTTGAAGAAGCCTAGAGTGACAAGGAGGTAATTCTATCTCACCTGAGAGTATTTTGTTTATCAATTTCATGTTGATGCAGGATCCATAAGTAAGCTTGATTTTAAATCGGTCAAATGTACTTTCATTAGTTTTAACAAAGATGAATTTGGTTACAAATTCCAAAATTATTAGAATTAGAAACTCATTAGGAGCAGAGATATTGCTTTCAATGAAATGAAAATATACAAAGACAAGAGGATGACTCCAGACTTTCCATCTATTACCTCTGAAGAACCTTTCAAATATTTTGAGATAGAAGATACTGGTGATCAAGAAAATAAAAATGAAATATGTTTATTCTGATGAAGTACAAGAGTTCCCCAAACACTTGCTACTGAAGTCAGTAGGTCCAGTAGAATCACACTATCGATGTAGAGGTATTCTCCTTTTTACTATTGATTTCTAATGATAGTAGTGAACTATAGTGTTATGAAAAAGCCACTCAAGTTGAAGATTTAAAGAACTGAGAGTTTGTTTTGGATGACAAGATGCAACCATTATGAGATTCAAAACTACTAGTGTTGAAAAGGCACTACACAACAAGTGGATCTATTTGTTGAAAGAAGAGTCAGATGGTAACAATCACTACAAGGTAAAACTTGTTATGAAGCATTTTCAATAGAGGGAAGGAGTGAACCGCTTAGAAATATTTTCTCCTATAGTGAAGATGACAACTATCAGAGTTGTGTTGAGCTTTGCAGCAAAAGAAAATCTACATTTTGTGCAGATAGATGTGAAGATAATTTTTTTATATGGTGATCTTAAAGTGGAACTATATATGGTGCAACCACAAAGTTATGAAGTTCTATGGGAAGAAGACATGGTTTGAAGATTGAAGATAAGTCTTTAATGTTTGAATTAGACACCAATAGAGTGGTACATGAGGTTTGACTGGTTTATGTCAGATAGTGTGTGCATTAAATGTCAAATAAATCACTATTATTTCTAACGTTTGGGTAATTGTTGTATTGCACTTCTATTGTATGTGAATGATATGCTGATTTTAGAAGCAGATATGGAGAGGATTAGGGACTTGAAAGAGCAATTATCAAATGAAGTTTGAGATGAAGGACTTATGTCCGACTAAGAAAATTTCCTGTATAAGAATCGGTGGAGATAAGAGTGCATGTACAGGGAAGTCGTCTCAGACAGAGAATGTTGAGAAGGTCCTGCACAAATTCAATGTGAGAGACAATCAACTTACATCCCCCTTAAGTAGTCACTTCAAGTTATTTAAGAATCTATTGCTAAGTTTGAAGCATGGCAAACAAAGATGAGAAGAACCCCCTATGCTTCAGCAGTTAGAACTTTGATGTATGCGATGATATGTATGGGACCAAATATTGCATATTGACAACACAAAAAGTTGCGATGAAGCAAATCAGCCGAATCACACAAGTATGCATGTCAAATAACAATGCAGTTTAAAAAATAGCGCGCATCAATTCCATAAGGAAAGTTTTAAGAATTATTCTGGAGGGCGAATTTCTAGTTTACAACACTTCTAAACCTAATTTAGCGTGATCACAAACAAGGGGTGATTATCTAAAAATTTACGTAAATGCAAAATTAAAAACGAGTTTGGAAAAGATAAAAAACGACTGATAAATCTTGTTGTTCTTCAAAGTATGTGATGCTTGCGACTCTGTGATTTTGGTCATGTGGTGGTTCGTGGTTTTCCTAGATTTTTTCCTATGTGATAATGTCAGCAGGGAAAGAAAGTCCTTATCCCTATGCCTTGGTCAAAGGAAGACAAAAATCCATGAAGTTGAGGCTTTCTCAATCCCATGTCATCTCGTAGATTTGTTCCGATCCCTTTTCTAGGTTTCAAAACCTGGATAAAATGTGTTTTGTTGTTCAAATTTTGTGGTTAACTTTTCGTTCCTCTGCGTAATATACATGAGTTACAGATCATGAAATATGTTAACATCTTAATTGGTCAGATCATGAGTAAATGAAACTCTATGGTTAACACAACGACGAAAAAATCCTTGACTTTGTTGGAAAACAATACAGAGAAATAAACCATCTGAGAAAGCCACAAAAATCACATATCATGAATCATAGAGGCGCAAAAGAAAATTTAGCTACTCTTGCTGAAAATAATGCAGGAAAAATATGTCATTGAAATCATCATCATAAGCAAAATTGAAAAGTAAAAACTTAGAAAATAATTTGTTCCTTCTTCCACAGCAGCTAACTCTTCTCTCAAACAATAAACTTCTTAGAATAAGTGAGATAATACAAAGGAAAAGGTAGGAAACACCCTTAGCACCTCAACCCCAAAAGAGGAAGTGATTTTTAAAGAAGAATTCTACAAACATTGTCTTTTCTGTTCTTTAGTCGTTTCCAGGTTTCTAATATCTCAAAAGATGACCTAAGGAACGTTTTTATAGCTTAATTCTTGAATTTGGTAAGAAAGTTTCTTGCCAAAACAAATTCCCACTCCGTTGGCGTGGTCACACTGTGTGTTTACGCCAGCCTCCACACCGCATTTCTGCAAATCTGGCATGGTCACGCTGCTAGTGATGATAGCTTGGCGTGGTCATGCCTCCAAGTATGGTCACACCGCTTTAGGCCGGTTTTACATTTGTTTTTCTTGTTTCAAAATGCATGCATTCAACACCTATAACCTGCACAACATTAACAAAACTTTCTACAAGTGTAAATCGATAAAAATAATAAGTAAAAAAGTAAGGTAAAAAGTAAGTGAAATCACGTAAAATTTAATCATGTCACATATGCTGTGAGAGTGGTTAGCTGGTACACAAATAATCTAGGAAAACATTGTTTGGAGGCGGTGAGGTAGATTCTCAAATATTTGAGAGAAATAATTACCAAGGCACTTTGTTTCAGATGTGCAAAGATTAATTTACAGGGATATCTAGATTCAAATATGACAGGGGATATTGATGGTAGAAGAATTACAATAGGGCATGTATTCACTTTGGGGAATATTGCAGTGAGTTAGGTTTCTAGGTTGTAGAAGATTGTTGCACTTTCAATTATAGAAATTGAATACATTATTATCACCGAGGATCTGTTTGGTGCAGATGCTGCATATCAGCTGTGGCAGAAAGCTGTTGCGCTGAAGTTGTCGCGGATAAGCTAGCCGTTTGTTTGTTTTTTACAGTTTTAAAACTACCGTGTATTAGCTATTTCTGGATAAATGATAATTGTGTTCCTGTACTGTAATGTTGTTTGTAGCAGAACTGTACATACTAACACATTCCATACTTGAAAGTAAATATTCTGTTGAACATTAAATAGATGCCTCACTAAGGGTCTGTTTGGCGCTGTGGATTAGTTATAATTTGCTGATAAGCAGATTATTCTAATAATCTGATAATAATCTGATAATCTGCAGAGCTGATAATCTGCAGAGTATCAGAATAATCTGGTTTGCTGTTTGGAGCAGCTTATTTAGACTAGCTTATTGGTGGTTAAATGACATTTCTGCCCCTATCTGATAAAACTATTTGGGGCAGCTTATTTAGAATAGCTTATTGATAGGAAATAAACATATAGTGCAGAAACATACGATAATCATAGATCAGTTCTAAAAGATATCATACAGTTCTCACAGCGTAATGAGTACTAGGAGAACTAAAAAAAATACAAATACAAGTACGACAACAAGGAGAAATATTAAAATATTTAAACTTCAGACTCTGGCTACGTCGGTCCTCATCTGCACTGTCAGACGGAGGAAACATCGGATTCACATGACTGTTGGCATAACTACTGTCAGTGTAATATGAGGGACTATTAGCCCACCGGAAGAAACCGCAACGAGCTGAAACACCTCTGGCACAACCATAGAACTGCCTCCCAAAGCTATGCTCCTTACGTGACGTTAGCAACGGAGACGGTAATCCACAATAACACAAAATTCCTCTGTCTGTACCTGATATTCTGGAAGTCATGTTTGTACAACTGTGAAAATAACAAAAGAATCAAAGTAGATTTTTAAGGTATTTTAAAAGTAACCAAAATTAAATACATATGAATATAAACCTATAACCTTATTAAAGGAAAACTTGGTAGATCAACATCCATAAATAGCATCTGTGATAGATTCTCTTAAAGCAATCATATCAGCCAAACCTTCACCTTTTGGATCTCCAAATTCATTAGATTCTATATCATCCTCAGGTAATGAATGCCCCCCACAAAACCTGTAGGTTGCTCGAAGACATTCAGTTCATCATTGTCAGCCATAATGAAGTCTGTATCTGATCGTGACGAATGTCTTCGGATGAAGTTATGTAGTGTCATTGTTGCAACCACAATATGCACCTGCTTTTGGAAAGGATACGACGACATATCACGTAAGATGACCCATTTATTTTTCCAAACTCCAAATGTTCTTTCAATTACCCCGCGTAAAGATGAGTGCAACTACAATGAGAAATATTAAAATATTTAATTTGAAACTCTGGCTACGTCTCTCCTCATCTGCACTATCAACATCGGAAAACATCGCATTCCCATGACTGCTGGAAGTGTAATATGTGGGACTGTCAGCCCATCGAAAGAAACCACAATGAGCTGAAACACCCTTGACAAAACCGTAGAATTGCCTCCCAAAGCTACGAGACTACCGTAATGTGAGCAACGAAAACAGTAGTCCACAATAACACAAAATACCTGTCTCTTTCCAGCCCGCTACTACAAAGATAAAACACATGTTGTAGTCGCATACAACCATGACATTCTGAGTTGTTGAACCACTCCAACCAATGTATGCAATCTTCTCGTGGTTGGGTATTCGAGCATCAACGTGGGTACCTTCAATTGCACCAATACAGTTCTGTTTAATTGGCCGTTAGAGAGTAATAATATTGTTAAAATATAAAATGTAATAAATTAAAAACACTGATACTTACCTTGAAATATGGCATGTATCGTGGATCGTTGGCAATTTATTCTGGAGTGGTAGCAAATGATGGATCATCCGGTTTAATTATTTGAGCTGCTAAACTAACAAATGTCTGTATCCCTTTTGAAAAGTAACGACTAATTGTTTCGGATGAATGTTGAAATCTTTCCATAGCTCCTCGAATTGACTCATTCTGTGACAAAATGTACAGTGTTATAGCCAACACCTCCCTACATGTAGTTCTAGAAGAACCCTGGAGGCTGCATAACTCGTGCAGAAGATCCATAAAAATAGGTGCCGTCATTCTGAACATATTTTTGAATCTTATTGGATGACCAGAAAGCATTTCACTAACCCATCTATCTTCAACAAACGTGGATGTCATGCAGGGAATGAGATTAGTCCTATGTCGGTAATAATCCAATAACAATATCACAACGGCTGTAGCAAATGCCATTCTCCTACGACGTTCACGTTGCGGATCCATCCTAAATGATTTAAAATATAAACATTAATAGTCCACTATCCAAAAATTTTAAATGTTAACATAATAGTTAAAAAAGTCCCAAACACGAGAAGGTAGCATGCTTAAAAGTCTCAAACATATTAAAAATAAACGACATTAGTCAAAGTTCAAATAGTGCAAATACATATGCAATCCATAAAAAAATATCATAATTAGTTAAATATTCAAGACGCATTTCTGCTCTAATGCCATGAATATTTTCATTTCTAGTTGAATCATCAAGTTTTTTCACACAATGTGCGTGAAATCGCCTATCTGCCACGATTTCAGGAATAGTACGCAAGAGTCTTAAACAATCTAATATGCTCGCATCAGAGATAGGTGGAGCTGCAAAAGCTTCAATCAAACAATCGAAGGAGGTGTTTAACAAACGTTCGTTTTCTTTATTTTTCTTAGCAACCCTGACCCTCTTTGTTCTGCTAGAGTCACCCGTATCACTCTGGTTGATGCTAGGCACTTCTTCATCAGGTGTTAATGGCTCAGGAGTGAACTCATCTAGTATCCCTTCAGAAGTACTTTGACATAGGTTGAAAGTAAATTTTCCGGTTGCGACAACACATTTAGACATTATGTTCAGTTTTTCTTCAAATTCCGGCTCAATCCCGCATTGCTTATACTTTTTCGCTGCTGGTGCTGCCTGTGACATAATATTTTAGAGCGAATAGTTAGGCAATTATAATTAGAGAAGTAATTTAAAATTAAAATCGAACAAAACACGGAGTATATATAAAATACCTCTAATTTTTCAGCCCACCATTCAACAGGAGCATCAATTGTCCTTTTAATCGGATCTCAACCCAAACCGTAGATCCACGTTTCAACTCCTTCCATATTTTCATTCCTTCTTTAATTGATCTTCATTTGTTTTTAAATTTCAGCTTATCATAATCTCTGCCAGTCAATTCTTTGAATCTCTTTTCAATGTTTCGTTTCAATGTTTCGCCTTTTAATGTTACTCCTACAATCCCTCTCAGCAAAAATTTACAGCAGATTTCGCTATAGTGTTGTTGAAAATATGGATGTTCATTTTTTTAAACATCTTTTTTTTTTGGTGAGAATCATGTATTCCCAAACCTTTAATTGAAAAATAAATAAATAAACACATTGCATGCTATTTCATGTTGAATAACATTTGGAAATACTTTCATAACCAAAAAGGATAAAAGACTCAATGAATATCAATTTATTTGCATATAGGCATTTTTAAACTATTCTTAAAAAAAAGCTAACCACATATTTAGAGTAAAATAAGTTTTTTTTTAATTTGAAATAGATATTGATTTATAAATAACAAAATTATGTAATATAATTCAGATAATCATAGTAATTGATTTATAAGTAAATCAACTTATATTTTTATCAAGAACCTAATTTATCTATAAAATAGCTTAGATATGCATTATAAATAAAACATTTCATGAAATATACGTGTAAAGAACACAAGAAAAGCTAAAATGTACGATGCCACATCATAAGAGTGACCTAAATGCAAATTCCATATGATAGAGAAGCTTTGCTCATCATATGGGTGCCTTCAGAATAACTAGCATTAATAACTCTTAAAGTGATTATCTTATTCAATGAATTATGGCTAGGAATGCATTATGAAAATAGCCAAAAGAAGAATTGAATAAAATTAGCATAAACAAATGTGTTTAAAGTTACGTAGGAGCGGACGCACGATGTGCAATAAAGAACAAAAATTGGGACTAGAACAAAATAATTAATGCAATGGAAAGTTGAAACTCCTTACAATCCCATTCCATATAGATTCTTTTATATGCAAGAAGAAGCCAATAAAAAAAATTTTCCTTAAAATTTTTCAATACTAAAAAAATAATGCCAAAGTGCTATGGAATAGGGGTTGTGACTGGAATAAAATAGGCAATCAATGTGAGAATGGAATTAAAACTCTTACCCATTCCACTCCGCATGCATTTTTCTCATATGTTGGGTAGGAAAAATACTATAGAAAATGACAATTCCTATGAAAACTAAACCTAAAAAACAAACTCTTTCTACTTTGAGAACTCCATCAAATATCCTTGAAAGGCAAGTACCACCACAACATCATGTCATATGTATTAACCTAGATAGCAAATTCTTCAAAGAACACGGAGAGGAACAAAATTAACAGTACAAGTCATGAAATTTTTGAGAATTTGAAAGAAGAAAAACATGCAAAATGTAAATAAATAGCAGAGAAGATGAAACAAAATAAAGAGTAGGAAAACTCGCCTCATCTTTAGTCATGTATGTTAGAACATAATAAGTATTCTCCCACATCTTGGGCTATATAGCATGGCTCCAATCATAACCCCTTAATTGTGATATTATTTTAAAGTTAGTGAAGCTTATCATAACCCCATAATAAGATTATCATAAATACCGATATTTTATAATACATGGGGTAGTAAATCTTTTGTGATCATTTCAGCCAGCTCCTCTGATTCTTCGAAAGCCTTGGTAGACTACATCCATGGCCGCCGTGGCATCTCAGAATCAAGGTTCTGGTAAATTTCTTATTCCATCTCCCCCAAAAAAAACGTATACACAGTAAATGAGAGGCTTATAAGTTCAACCAAGAATTTATGAAGAAACCACATTCCCAAACCGAAACATAACCACAGATGCGTCATATAAATCCCAAAAAAGGAGTGCGGCATATAGAAGATCTATTTCCAAAGCAGTGCGTCATCTAAATGCACTATAATCCTACACGCATCAGCTGAAATGCAATGAACCAAAATGTATTGCAATGACATGTATTGAAATGTATTGCAATGAACCCAATCCCCCAACTGTAAAGAATAAACTCATTTCCCCAATTGTAAAGCTTAAATGTATTGCAATGAAACAGGGAGAACCAAGCTTACCATGGCAGATCTGTAAATAATTTTCTAACTCAAGATTTGTAAAGAATAATTTCCCCCAACTTCCAATTTTCAGTGAACTTATAAGCCTCTGTAAATTAGCTCATAAATGTGAGCTTCTGCCTAAAATATTGTAAATTAGCCGAAACACCTTGTAACTCATGATCTGTAAATTAGCTTTGTAAATTAGCTCATAAATGTAAATTAACAATAAATGTGAACTTCCAATTTTCAGTGAACATATCAACTCAAGCTAACCAAGCTTACCAATTTCCCCCAACTGTAAAGAATAATTTCCTATTTCCAATTTTTAGATCTTTAAATTAGCTCATGATTCTGTAAAATAGCTCATGATCTGTAAATTAGCCCAATTACCTATTTCCAATTTTCAGAACAACTCAAACCGAAATGTATTGCAAGGCACGGAAACTGTAAATATAGAACCAAACGAAGTGCGACATATAGAACTGAAACATGTAAATGCACTGTAAATATAGAACCAGAGATGCGTCATATAAATCCCAAAAAAAGAGTGTGGCATATAGAAGATCTATTTCCAGAGCAGTGCGTCATCTAAATGCACTGTAAATATGTGATCCATTTTCAGAGCAAGATCTAAAATTCCCTAAATGTAAGAGCTAAAATCCCAAAAATGCAAAACGTAAGGGCATAAAAACCAGAGAAGTTCTATGGAGAACATTTCTAGAGCATATAGAAGAATCTAAAAAACTTCGTAGTTTCCTTTTAAGCCTAAAAAGAAACCAAAAGAACACAAAAAAAAACATTTGAACCGCATAAACGAACCAGGAAGATCAAAGGAGTGTCATTTCTATAGTTTACGCAAGATCTCACCAGAAGTTTACGCACGAGAAGATCAGTAATGGAGATCGCGGGGAAGAGCGCGAGAGAGAATCCACAGGGGCACAGGAGGAAAATAAGCTCTAGCCAACGCCGAACGGAACCCCTCCCCTGCGTTCTATGGATAAAATAATATCAAATATGCGATTAACGCCGATATAAAAACGCACCCAATAATGCCAAAACAAACGCTGCGACGGCGTTTTCAAAACGCCGCCGCAGCAAAATAAGCTGCCACAAACGGGGCCTAAGAAATGAGTAGCATGACTATCCAAATTAAAAAAAAACTACTAAAATAATAATTAATAATATGATAATATTATTTTTAAAATACAGATGGTGTATGTCACATGATAAGTCATCTTACAGAGAAACTCTCCACGTCCAATCACTGTCGGCGGTGGAGTTCTCCAACTCATTTGCCTATTTAATGAAGCCACAGTTTTCACATCTGTTAAACTGTCTCCCGTAGTTATGTGGTTATTGCGAAATAAACAAAGAATATTGTAGTCCGCAATGACAGTACAATGTTTTAGAGGTACCAGAAATCCTCGATCTCATCCTTGATGAAGGCTTAAAAACATAAAACACTTTTAGACGTATCATTAGTAAAAATTAATAATAAAAGTAATCAATTAAAATTTTATGCTGTTGTGAGGTCTCAGAACACAATATATAAACTAACGAATCTGTCACTACAAGAAGACAACAGACCTTATAAAAAAATATTGTTCTTGGTTGCCTTTAACAGATAATACTGAGCGCATGTGTGTCATATATGAATATCACCAAAAAAGGGCTTCCAAATGAACATTAAAACCATGATATTGAAAAATGAGTGGAACTTGGTTGCCTTCATTGAGATTCAGATGTGACAAGATCCAACAACGAGATATAGGCCATCCAGAAGAACCCTTAAGATCGAATATCTCATCATAGACCTTCAAAACCCGTAAAGAAAAAAAAAACATGCAGTTCGATTATGCTTATTACTCACGGTTGCCTCATTGGCTATCCAAGTGGGAAATAATACATGCATAAGGAAAAAAAAATCTACATGACATATATAAAATACTAATGCATTAAAAATTAAATGTATAAGAAAAAGAAATGTATATGACCTGTATAAAATATTGATACAATAAACAGTAATTGTTTTCAACACGCATTACAAATAAAATAACAACAAAAAATATACGTTCCATCTATTTAACCTCCAACTATAACATCTGTAATTCGTTTCTTTAACTCTATTATCTCACTTGCACTTTCTTCATCACGAGTGCAAGTCTCAGGCATATCAATTTTGGCTTATGATAAATGTTGTCTAAGAAGATATTTATATGCCTCAACAGGGACATGTGAATGATCTTTATCAGCCCTGTTGAAGTCAATGTCATTGTGGAAAGGATGTTTTCGAATATAGTTATGAAGAGTCATCATGGCGAGCACAATCTGCACTTGTTTGGGAAACAAATATGTAGAACCATCACGCAATACAACTTTTTTCTTCTAAACTTTAAATATCCTTTTCACCGACACCGTGTAATGAGGAGTTTCTCTTGTTGAAGATTTCTCTCATGCCCCGATTGATATTGCTAGCTCCCTCAAAGTCAGCTATGTGATATTTCATATTAGGATAGAGTTTCAGACTCTCTTTGTAATGAATATCTAGTATCGACTAAATAATATTTACATGACATTAATACAATGATTAGTATTTTAGTGAGAACAATATCTGATTAGTTCAGTCTCAAGCAAATCTAGGGTAGATAAGGAAAGTTGTATTTCTTAGTTTGTGTTGTAAATTTAAAAATCCGACTGTCATGTGCACTGCCCTTCCAATCGATCATGAGAAAAGTGAAACACATGATGAAGTCACATGCAACAATGACATTCTGCGCTGGTGAACGACATTGCCCGATGAATGTGATATTCTCATTATTTGGAATACGTGCATACACAAGAGTTTCATCGATCGCTCCAATATAGTTCTAAAAAGTTAAATTAGTTTAAATAAATTGTTGTATTCATCTGAAAACTGATTGTAATAAATAAGTAAAACCACCAGAAAATGTCATATACCGCGCCTCATGCGTATTCTCTATGGGAGTCCTTTCGAGTGTTGGGTCAGCTGGTTTGATGACTTGTGATGAAAAACTGACTAGTGCATTAAGCCCAACTGAAAAATACATATGGATTGTTTTAGATGAGTGTTGGAAGTGCTACATGGCTCCTCTTATAGATTCATTCTATATACAGAGGATTATTGCTGACAGCTTTCGTGAAGTCATCCTGGAGGAGCCATGAAGTCCATGCTTTCTATGCAGCTTCTCAAAGTGATCGATGAATACAAACTGTCATGCAAAACATATTTCTAAATCTTGTTGGGTGGTCTGCAAACAACTCTCCAACCCACTTGTCACCAATGTATGAGAATGTCATGCAAGGAGAGCGCGCTATGTATGAGTTATAATGCTCATATATCACATACAATGCAATTAAAATTCTCCTTCCACATCTTTCTCTATTTGCATCCAAGTAGCTAACACATAAGAATCATCGATTTGGCTACTATCATATAATTATATAAACAAACATCACATGGAAATAAAATTAGAGAACCAGATTCAAAACAAAACAATGAAAAATAAAAAAGCAAATATGCATTAACGTCTCAACGAAAAAATAAAAATCTAAAGCAACAAAGGCAACGACCCATCGAAAAAACAAATATAAAATGTCCAACTAGGATAAAATGAAATTAAAGTGTCCCTCAAGTGTCTTTGTTTGCATGAAAATGACAAATAATGCATCATACGGTTAGGGGTCATTGTCATAAAAAACTCTTTCAGGCCGAGTTTTCAAGCAACTTCGTAGAGAACAAATACAACAACACATCCTAATAAATGTCTAGATTTTCCTTCATAATTCACATATACTTCTGAATAGATGTTTGTGATGGGCCAGGGTCATTTGCTACATGAAGTCACCAACTGTGAAATCTGATTTCTATTAAAAACAACACCTTTTTTTTTCTTTTTCTCAACCTTAGAATGTCGTGTTTGACTAGCAGATTCAACTTCATTGAGGTTTGTGCTAGGGCATTAATTGGAATCATCCGTGTGTAGCATCCAAGTTTTCAGCAATGCCACAAAACCTTGCTTTACTAGGAGCGCATGCATTATTGCCCGTTGCCATGACACCGCCAAACAACATTCTATCTTCTCTTTCAGCTCAGGCTCGATGTCGCTGTATTTTAAATTTTTTTGAATTAGACACCATCTACAAAGTCATAGGATATGTTGATGCGTTTGAAAAAAATTGAAAAATTGATAAAAGCAGTGGACGTTTCATAAATGCTCACCTTCAATTTTTCTGCCCACCATTCTTTCGAAGCATCAATTGTTCGTTTTATCGAATCCCAACCCAAGCCCGTGGATCATCAATTTAATTTTTTTCAAGTTTTTCAATTCTTTTTTAGTTGATTCGATTTTCTTAATTGCAACTTGTGGTGCTACTTGTTTGTACTTTCCTTTAAATTTTTAATAATATTTTGCCAGCCCTCATTGTTAAAATAAGTTGACCTATTTCCTAATTCTGTCTCTTTAAGCCACAGGTCGAAAATATTATTTTCGTATCTTTATCTCACATAGTAGATGAACCGATCTCTTGTCTTAACCATTGTATTACTAGCATGAAAAAAAATAATTAACATACATATTTGTTATAAAATACATTTGCACAACTCAAAGAAAAATAGCAATGCCATAATATGTTCACTGTCTACACAACGACCTGCACGCCATGTCCACATTACACCTCTGCGTCCAGACATCAACACCTTCACACACCAAAACTCCATACCACCACATTCAAACCACTATTGTCGCCACCATCACACACCCAACACCACACACCAACACATCCACACTACCACTACCACCACCTACACACACCGACGCCTCCACTTAACAACACATCCACCTCGACACACCAACACATCCACAACGCCACTACCACCACCTCCACATACCAAAACCACATACCAACTCGTCCACAACACCACGACCATCAACTCCACACACCAACACAAGAATCATACGTTCAAATTACTCATTTGCATTTCTAAGTTATTGCACATGCAAACAACACCAACTTTTGGTCAACAAGATCAACTAAATAGAACAAACAAAAACCAATTCCATCAACAAGATGTAGCATAAAGAACCCAAATCGTCATCCGAGCATATCATAGAGAATCCAAAAAAATCCCAAAATCCAACATAATTGAAATCCATTGGAGGATAAGAGCATAGAGAACCCAAGAAAAGCATTGCACATAAGTGTTTGCAAAATCATAGACCATCACATAGTTAAGGTAGAGAATATTGGAACAGAGGCAAGAGGAAGAGGAACCACCGCAAAGGGCGGAGCCAATGATCCAAACCAAGCCAAAGAACATAAAAGAGAGGGAGAGGATGAATGGAAAGCTCACCGCAACAACCACCAGAAAGTTAGGGCAAAAATCACAAGAAAGGGAGCCTTGTAAGAATCGCGAGAGAGGCAGGGGTGTGGACAATCACAAGTGTTTCAGCAGGGTATCCTCATTAACTATTAGCGAAGGAACGCGGGTCATGTGGTCGATCCCGCGACCTGCGTTTCCTCCAAGTCATCCAATTAAGCGGACACATTGCGTTTATCATGTGCACGCGCCCAGTAGCCTTGTGCTGCACCACAGGCATTAAGCCACCTCAAACGGGGCCGGAGGTTAACAAGGAGATGATTTGACTGTAGAGCTTTATGACAAAATTTGGCAAGGAGCAGGAGATTAAAAAACTTCATAGTAACAGTATGAGTGTTATTTATCTAGTTAAGAACACTGCTTTTCATGCTGGGACAAACACAATCTACTATATATCACTTCATTCTTTCTCCTAGAAGATCAATTATGTTTGGAGAAGATACACACAATGCAAAATCTTGCTGATATGTTGAATGTTGTTACAAATGAATAATTGAAGCTATGCTCGACTCTAGTTCGAGTTCAAGAAGGTTGAGATCGGGTGTGAGCCACACAACAATAAATGACTATGAAGTTGGTGCAAATATGATAGTGCAAGCTTGGAGAAGAGGTGATTGCAATCCGTTTTCAAGTCAGAGATTGTTATACAATGGAGTTTGATTTGGCATGGAAAAGTATTTAGGGGAGGGAAATCTGTTGGAAAACTAGACGCCGTCAGTGAGTTCCCTAGCCCAATTAGTCTTAGTGCGGACTTGTACCTTTGCGTTCTTGGTTTTCTAAAAAAATAATCCATAACCTGGAGTCTTATTAAGAAACCTCAAAATTTTGTACACAATCTTTAAATGCTCTTAATTTTGGTCTTTCATGTGTTGTCTCACAATACTGACAAAGAGCATAATATTTGGCCTCATATTTGATAGGTAGATGAGTTTTAATACCAATCTTTGATATCTTTCCTTAACATAGGGACGCTTTCTTCCTCGTATTTGACTTTTAGTTCGGATTGATTGGAGTATCAGCAGGCTTACATCCAATCATCCATTTCTTATTTAGTAGATCTAGGATGTATTTCCTCCGTGATATAATGATGCTCTTATTGGACCTCACTACTTCCATACCTTGAAAATTTCTCACGGTTTCTAGGTTCTTGATTTCAAACTATGTGGCAAACACTTCTTTGACCATGAGATCTCCTTTTCGTCATCATCAGTAAGAATCATATCTTCCATATATGCTCAGTGCATCAATTTTACCTTCATGAATGTGTTTTATAAACAATATATGATCATCTTGATTTTGAGAATTACCCATTAGATCTCATATCTTTATCAAAACTTTCAAACCACGCTCATGGTGATTTTTTAAGCCTATAGAGTGACTTCCGGAATTTGCATACTAGGTGTTTTTTAGACTCAATTCTCAAATCCTGGTGATATCTTGATATACACTTCCAGGTTTGCATTAAGAAAGATTTTTTCTTATGTCAAGTTGATGCAGTCTCCATTTTTTGCTACCCGCTACTGTAAGGAGTACTCTGATAGTGTTAAGTTTAGTAATTGGTGCGAATGTCTCCCAATAGTCGATCCCATAGGCTTGAGTGAAAAGTTTTGTAGCAAGTCTGTTTATGAATCTCTCAATACCCCAATTAGCTTTGTATTTAATGCTGAACACCCATTTGTATCCAATAGACTTTTTATCCTGATGGAGTATATTAAGAATTCATATATCGTTATGTTTTCGTTCTCGAATCTCCTTTTCAACTGCTGTCCTCCATTTTGGACTTTTAGGAACTTCATGATAAGGGCTGTAAACGAGCCGAGCTTGAGCGAGCTCTTGGCTCGTGTTCGTTCGACTCGTTCAAAATTGCTCGTGTTCGAAATCGGCTCATGTTCGGTGTGTTCATGTTTGACTCAATTTAAATATTCGTGTCGTGTTCGCTCATGCTTTGCTCGAAATTGACTCGTTAAAATTAAATTGAAAAAAGTAGATGTAAAGTGTTAGGTTAAAACCTCAACCAAATGTATGGAAAAAGAAGACACATAAACCACATTACTATACAATTGTTATGATTTAAACTTAGATATAAATATATATAATATATTATTATATAACAAACATATGTAATATATTATTATATAAATATTTGTATAAATTTTTTATTTCGAGCTAAAACGAGACGAACACGAGCGAACAAAGAGTTGTTCGTGTTCAGTTCGTTTATAATTCGAGCTTTAAAAACTTGTTCGTGTTCGACTCGTTCACTCAACGAACGAGTCGAACAAAAGCTACTTAACGAGCTGAACACAAACTGTTCGCGTACACCGAGCTTTTTTGACAGCCTTATTCATGAATGAATTTAGAAATCTGCATAGAATTAATGTTAGAAAAGAAGCTTTATAAGATGAGGATAGTTTCTCATAAGCTACATGCTTCTGAATTGAATATCTATTATAGCATTTCTTGTCACCCACCATTAGAAGAGGAAGTATGGCGTCTTCTTTTTCCCATCTAGGGTTGTAGCTGAAGATGAGTGATGCTCCAACTATATCTCACTTTGAGGTGGCAATTATCCTTGACTTTATTATCACCACAACCTTTCCTCCACTATCATTTCGTTGTAATTGCCGCAACCTCTCCCTCGCTTGGGCGGCAAACTTAGCCCCTATGGTCCCTTGGTCCAATTGGCTGAACCGGTTCAATAACCACCCTGCTTAGTCCCTCCCTAACCCCTCATTAATATCTCGGAGTTGGGGGAGCTTCGACTTCATTCATTGAAGCTTCTGGTTCTTTGTCCGCCGTCCTAGCAGCACTCGAATCTCATTGTTGGTTGCACTATCTCCCAAAATATCGGAGGAACTTTCTCACTTGCGAGCATACATCCATATCGATCCGCTCTTCTGGAGGTCCACCACCGAATTTAGCCGATCTGTGTGTCTTGCATTGACTGTCGAATCCTCCCAAAGTAATCCATGGCCAACCTAACCTAATTTGAAGTGAGGGTAATCTGAATAACTTCAAGCAGTGGTGGCCATGGTGGTATGATATTGACCGTGATTTCCTGAAATGCTCTTTGTCGTGGTCGTCCCTTGTTTGGAGCTGATTTCTCCATCCTATCATCCTTGGAGATCTCATCACACCACACCTGATTTTATAGCTAGCTCCCAATTGAAAACTCTACTAGGCATTTTCGGTCAGTGTTGACGCTATTTTTCTTCTTCAACCACGTCAGATAATATGGCTAGGAGTGCCTCTGAGTCATGGGACCCAGCTTCTTCACAATCTGTGTAGAAGCCACATTCTTTCAGCTCCTTCCATCGATAATGAGACTTTATACCTTATTCACAATGTCAGATGCAAAATATAATGTGACGAATCCACTGCGAATCCCTTATATCCTTAATCTGTAGGACCCGTCGAACCATGAGCGTCTCTTCTTCCACTAGTGGATGATAATACACCTCACCTTGTACCATAGTTGTCTCCTTGTTGCTAACCTTCTCCGTGATGCCCTACTCAGTAAAAGATGGTACTCAGCTTGTCGGGCAGTTAGGGGCGACGTTCTCAAATCCGCGGCATTTGAAGCTTTTTCTGGCAATGATTGTAGTATTTGTTTTACTCATTCTTCTCACCAGGGTGGCTCTATACTTTTCCGAATTTGTTTTATCAACTCACTAAGGCGTGCTCCTGCTCTTGTCTCTATTTGTGGATGACTGCCTGACTAATGGTAGTTGCCTGCTCTATTTCTGCTGCCTTTCCATTTTTAATACTATGGTATGGACATCTCCAAGTGACCAATATTTGTGCAGTTGCACCACATTGCTAATAATGAGCTTCAGTCCCCCTAGATAACGGGCTATGGTGTGCTCCTCCAGCTCGACCAAAGCACACTTCATGTGCAACTAGATAAACTGCGTTGTGAACTCTTCTATTGATAGCCTCTTCATTACATGCGGTGGAGTCTCAAAAATATATCCTGACGGTGGTGTGTTGGGAAGTATTTCATCTGCATCGCTTTCTTCATCTTTTCTTATTTGGAAATCTTATCATTGCCTTCTCTTTTCCTATGCCTATGCAAGTTCTTCCACCACCTGAGAGGTGCTCTTTCTCAATTTCATACCTGCAAGCTTCACTCTTTTATCTTATGACACCTCTCTGCACTAAAAAATCCTCTCAACTAATTGTAGTCATTCAGTAAAGACACATGGATCCATATCTCCATCAAGCTCCAGTAAATCCACATCTATTTCGAAGTCACTTTGTCCTCCATATGTGGGCTCTTCTCTTGGCCTCTTATGATACTGGATTACAAAGTGTCGTGACCTTTCTTTTTCATCACTGAAATCCTTCATATGAAAGGGATTGAAATTCTCATCTCTCGTCTCTTTGTCTTTCCCTGTCACCATCGAGGGAAAGTCTCTTATGGATTTCATCCTCAATGTACGCAAGCCTTCGCTGAATTCGACAAATCTCTTGCTGGTTCTCCGGGTAGATTCAAACATTTATCTCCTTGGTGACATGATTAGAGTTTAGAGTTGGGAGGTGAAAGAGAGTGTAAGAAATTTTTTGGAGTTAATTTTAAAAATCAGTCAGGGGAAATTAGGGATATGTGAAAGTGATAAAAGTGAAAAAATATAAGAGGGCTTATTTTTATTGATGCAAAGAGAGGTATAAATACCCATGACAGGACTTACTGGTAAGGAAATCAATAAAAAACATAATACAATAGACAAGGGAAAAAATAATAACAAATATAAGGGGCAGCTAATCTCTCTAATTAAGGAAAGAAATAAATAGAGATTCTTAAGATCCTTCATACAATTTATAACTCTCTAAATATAGAGTTACAACAAATATGTAATATAATCATAATTATTTACGAGATTTTTCAACACTCCTCTCAATCTGGCATGAAATTATCACTCATAGCAAGTTTGCTAACTAGATTCTCGTGTTGCACTTTGGAAAGACCTTTTGTTAGACTATTTGTTGTTTGCCTAGCAGTGGGTATGTAGGATATACATATCACACCACTATCTATCTTCTCTTGGGTGAAATGTTTGTCAACTTCTACATGTTTTGTTTTGTCATATAGAACTGAATTATGAGCTATAGAGATTGCAGCCTTGTTGTCGCAGTAAACTTTAATAGGTGCTGGTATAGAAATTTTCAACTCTTCCAGGAGTTTTTTTATCCATAATACTTCACAGAGTTCATGTCTCACCGAGCGGAATTCTGGTTCAGCACTACTTGCTACCACACTCTGTTTTTTACTTTTCCAAGTAACAAGATTTCCGCCTATAAAGGTACAATAACCTGATGTGGATCTTCTATCATTTACATCTCTCGCCCAATCTGTATCTGTGTAGACCTCTATTAGAAGATGTTCTCCCTTTTTGAACAAAATTCCGTTTCTAGGAGTTCTTTCGAGATATCTCAAAATTCTGAATACAGCGCCAAAGTGAGTAGTTCCAGGTGAATGCATGAATTCACTCACAACACTTACTGTAAAGACTATGTTAGGTCGAGTGTGAGCCAAATAGATTAGTCGCCCTACCAATCTTTGATAGCGTGCTTTGTCCATTACCTCATTAGCTGCTACTGTTTTCAACTTTATATTAGGTTCAATTGGCATATTTGCTGCCTTGCAACCTGTCATTCCGGTTTCTTTAAGTAAATCAAGTACATACTTGCGTTGATTGACAAAAATTACCTCCTTGATCTTGCAAACTCCATTCCGAGGAAGAATTACAGCTTTCCCAAGTCCTTAATATCAAATTCGGTTTCAAGTTTCCTGTTCAAGTTGCTAATCTCTAGAGGATCATTCCCTGTCAGGATTATGCCATCTACATACACAATCACCAACGACTATTTTATCTTTGATGGAATGTTTGAAAAAAAAATAACGTGATCGGCTTGGCTTTGAGAGAATCCATGTCTCTTGATAACATCACCAATACACTCAAACCAAGCTTTAGAAGACTGCTATAGGGATTTTTTTAATTTGCATACTTTACCTTTTCCAAATTTTTCTTCAAATTCGGGTGGTAGGTCCATATATACTTTTCACAATTCTTCATTTAAAAATGCATTTTTTACATCAAATTGATGAAGCAACCAGTTGAAGTTAACTGGAAGAGAAATAAGTACTCTAATAGAGTTAATTTTAGCAACAAGAACAAAAGTCTCTTGGCAATCAATACCATGAGTTTGAGTAAATCCTTTTGCTACTAGTCCGCTTTGTACCTCTCAACACTTCCATAACCTTTAAACTTCACCGTTAACACCCATTTGTACCCAACCGTCTTTTTGTCTTTGGGTAGATCAATGACTATCCAAGTGTTATTTCTTTTACGAGCATTTATTTCTTCCATCACAACTAATTTCCAACTTGGTTCACTTAAAGCTTCCATCACAGCTGAACAGTTCTTAGAACAAGCATATTTGAAATCTTAGACACAAACGCTCTATGATTTTTTGACAACTTTTCATATGACAAGTATTGTGTGATAGGATGTTTCGTGCTCGTTCAGATTTCTTTTCTGAAAGCAATTGGAAGATCAAGATCAGAAGAAGTGGAAGTAGATGGAAGATTACTCTGAGTTTTGAGGTCATTATTCGACAAAGGTGATTGAACATCTGCTGAGGGATTAACCGAGGCTGTAGTAATTTTATGAAATTTCTTCATAGTATAAACCTGCAGCTCATGTGGAGGATTATGATCCGTTGGAAGTACTCCCCGTCTCTGATAAGGTAACATCTGATAAAAATTGATTAGTAATACGGACTCTAATTTCCATATCAAAATTAGTTCGAGGAATGTGTAAAGTTTCCCAAAAATTGTTTTCTTCAACTGAGTTCTCCCCCTGAAGAAAATTGTTTTGAAAAAATGAGTGATCCTCGACAAACTTGACATCCATGCTCTAAAAAAACTTCCTTTTTACAGGATTAAAGCATTTGTACCCACTTTTATTGGAAGCATACCCAATAAAAACATTTTTTCAGCTTTGGGATCCAATTTTGAACGTAACACATTTGGGACATGCACATAGCAAACACATACAAAAAATTTTAAAAGGAGATTAGCTGTTTTCTTAGATATGAAAAAATAATTTTTTAAGACATGTAAAGATGTTTTAAATTTTTGAATTCGAGATAACATTATGTTTGTTAAATAACAGGAGGTAAGGAGTGCATTACTCCAAAGATATTTAGAAACATTCATAGAAAACATAAGTGTCATGGTAACTTCAAGTAAATGCCTATTTTTCCTTTTAATAATACTATTTTGTTGTGGTGTGTCACGACAAGTGAATTGATGCAAAAACCTTTTTCTAAAATAAATGTTCTCAAATATTTGTTGAAATATTCAGTCCCATTATCCGTTCTTAGAATATCAATTTTTGTTAAAATTGATTTTCAATCATGTGAAAAAAATATTTAAATTATTGTTCAACTTTAGATTTCTTTTCAAATAAATACACCCATCAAACTCCTGTGTGATCATAAATAAATGTTACAAACTATTTTTTTCCAGAAAGTGTGTTAACTTTGGATAGGTCTCAAACATCACTATGCACCAAATAAAATGGTTTTTGAATCAGAATATGGTTTTATTGGAAACGAAATACGATGACTTTAAGATAAATTACACGTTTCACAATCAAGTTTTGAACAATCAATACTTTTAAATAGTTTACGAAATAAATATTTGAGATACGGAAAGTTAGGATGCCCTAATCTTTTATGCCATAACAAAACTTAATTATAGTCAAAGCTTGAACTTGTACTACCTAACCCATGAGCTATTTTATTCGCAGAATCAGTTTCATCATAGTAGTACAACTCATTTATTTCTCTACCAGCTCCAATCATCTTCTCTGAGTTCCGGTCATGAAAAATACAATTGGAAGGAAAAAAAGAATGGAATAATCAGAATCTTTAGACAGTTTGCTAACGAAAATAAGATTACATGTAAGTTTTCGAACATGTAAGACAATTGCAAAGAGATTTTTTCTTAAAGTTTAATATTTCATTTTCCTGCAATAGGTGATAAACTGTCATCAACTATTTGAATTTTTTCGGAACTGGAACATGGATAATATGAATCAAATAATTGAGAACAGCTTGTCATATGATCGTATGCTCCTGAATCGATGGTCCAAGGAGTGGTACTTTCTAGAACAGATAAAGCCAAAGGATTACTACTTGTTTGTGCTATAGAACTGATAGGAGCATTAGATGAGCAATATTTCGACAGTTTAAGAAGATGACTTACTTGCTCTTTACTAATTTGGGATGACCCGACCTCATTTGTTGTATGTGTGCTATGTTCATCAGTTTTTTTCCCTTACCATTAGGTGATTTACCATGTAACTTCCAACATTTTTTGCGAGTATGGCGTGATTTTCCATAGTAGTCACATTGCAGGTTGTTTTTGTCCTCTAGATGCTGGTTGTGAGAAATTTTTCTGCTTACTTGAGCTTCAGGAATAGCCAACGCTGATCCTTCTACGGACACGGTTGAACCTGCAGTCTTTTTCCCCAATATCACGTCTCTAACTCTCTTCTCTCCTTACCTTCGCAAATACTTCACCAATTGGAGGCAGGGGATTTCTTTCAATTATTTGGCCACAGACCTCATCATATTCAACATTTAGCCCTTCAAGAAATTTGAAGATTCAGCCAGTATCCACTATCTTTTTGTAGTGGTTGCAATCATCATTTGGTTTCCACTCATGATCGTTGAATAAGTCTAGGTCCTGCTAAATTTTCTTAAGAGAATTGAAATATTTTGTCACAAAATCCTCACATTGACAAATTTCCCCAGGTCGTAGAGTCAACTCGTAAACTTGAGATTGATTTCCAAGATCAGAGTACATTTCTGAAATATTGTCCCATAATTCCTTGGCTGTAGAGTAACACAGATAATTTGCACTTATCTCTTCAGTCATAGAATTGACCAACCATGTCATTACCATTGAATTTTCCGCATCCCAAATGACATAAGTTATGTCATTCATGTTAAACTGGTATCACCTGTGATATAACCAATTTTTTCTCTTCCTCGGAGATACATGCGAATAGATTGTGATCATCGAAGAAAATTATCACAATTTAGTCGGATTATAGTGATCTGAATGTGATGGTTTTCATATGTATTTTTCTGAGGTTAGGATTGAGATGACTGAACAGGTTGGTTTGTCCTAGACGTGACTTCAGACATTTTAGAGATGAAGAACGGAGCGTGCAGCAGGATCCCGAGATTCGCCTGTCGAAGCAAAAAGTTACCGCCTTTGCACTGAACGGACTTCGAGATGCAGAATCGCATCGTCAACCTCGTGCGCGATCCTTGCCTGCGAGACGTGATTCTCTTGAGCTCTGGTCGCAGTTGCTTTGCGGAGTTCTGGGTATCTTCATAGGAATTCGAGACGACGACAAAGTAGAAGAACGAAAAGGTGGAGTTCTGGGTCTCTGCGCCGATCAAGATCCACTTTGCGCTGAAGGACTTTGAGGCGATGATGAATACGATACACACGTCAATTAACTGAACACCCCTGCGTCGATCACGATCTTATCTGCGCCGAAGGACTTCAAGGCGATGACGAATACGATACGCACGTCAATTAACTGAACGCCCTTGCGAATCGGAAGCTCTGATACCATGAAAAAAGTGAAAAAATGTAAGAGAGCTTATTCTTATTGATGCAGGGGTATAAATACCCATTCCATTACAAGACTTACTGGTAAGGAAATCAATAAAAACAGAATACAGTAGATAAGGAAAAAAATAATAACAAATATAAGGGGCAACTAATCTCTCTAATTAACGAGAGAAATAAATAGAGATTCCTAAGATCCCTCATACAATTTATAACCCTCTAAATATAAAATTACAACAAATATGAAATATAATCATAATTTTTACGAGATCTTTCAACAGAAAGTTTGATTATGATTTAGAAATAGGAAATAAATTTTTTAGTGGTGGGGTAAGGCGGATGCTAGGAAACCATAATATAACAATAGGGTTAGGCTAACTCTGATACCAAATGATACCGGAGTTGACTGAAACCACAATAGAAATGAAATTATTATTGTTGAAAGTTAAAAGTTACACTACACTTTTCAAAATAGGTATAGTACATCCTTGGGGTGAGGACGAAGGTGGTGGTGGTGCTTAGACAACAAGTAGGATACCAGTTGGGGGTTGCAACTGCAAGTTAGAAGGCAGAGGAAATTATGGCGTTGCTGTGAATGTCCACAAGATGGAGAAGAGGGGCTCCGGGTGGTTGATAACAGATGACAGTTAGTTGGTTTGTGGATGACAATGTGAGGGAGGATTGTATGTTTGTGGATGGCAATACGAGGGAGGTTTGTATGCGTGTGGATGGCAGATTTGGTATAAGGAAGAGATTGCAGTAGATGCAGCAGGGAGGTGGTGGCTGAGAAGGTCAACATGCAGGTAGGAGCGGGTTGGAGAAGAATTTGGTCTAGCAAGGGGTGAATAGGCGACTGGAGGAGGGTAGGTGGTTGTAGGAAATGACACAAGGGATTGTTTTCCAGTGGTTGCAACAATTACGGTGGCGGCGACAGCGGAGGAAATGTTGTGGGGGTGAGAAAGTAGAGGATAATCACCAACTCAAAGCTAGATTCAACCGGACCACTACTAGTCCTTTGATGCAGCCCTTGAAGAGAAAAAGAGGACGCCGATGGCTGTCCAAAATAGAAATCTCAGCAAAAACTAACTCTAAAACACATAAAGCAACATATAAATAGAAGTAGATAACTAAGGGCGACCACCTCACTTGGGCGATAAACCTAGCCCCTAGACCAACGGTCGGCCGACCCCCTTGGTCCAATTGGCTGAACTGGTTCTACAAGCACCCGATTCGGCCCCTTCATAGCCCTGCATCAACTAGACTCCTCCCTACCCAAAATTTCATATGAATGTGGACTCGAGTTGTGGTTTGGGAAATTTTATCCTTGGATGTTGTTTTCCACCTGCTCAATGTTTTTGTTTCTCGTTTACACAAATTTATTTGTTATGGATCTCAGGTTAGGTTGGTTTGGTATCCTCAATTAGGATATGAGGGCTAGGTGGAGTAGGTGGTGAGGGAGTGTTGGTGTCATCAAGTGTATCCCAAAGTTGATGTTCATTTGTACTTTTTCTTCAACATCAAATTTGCGATAGTTGGATTAATTTTCAAAATATATCATTAAGTAGCACTTATACCTCTTTTTGTTGGTGACATACCCAAGAAAAGATACACTATATTGTTTTAGGGTCAGGTTCTATGTGATTTTGATTATGGACGTAAACAAAAGATAAACAATCAAAGATTTAAGTAGCATAGGTAACCATCAATACACGGAAATATATTTTGAATTTAAGTACCTTATTATGCATTCAATTGATAAGGTATATTGTATTAAGAATTGCTCTCTCTAAAAATATTTTGGAGCTTGATGAGATATCATAATTGAGCAGAATATCTCAAGAAGATGCTTGTTCCTTCTTTCAGCTACCTCATTTTGTTTGTAGGGTATCAATGCATGAACTCACATGCATAATTTCATTTTTGAAAGATAAACCCAATGATTGGTTCAACTCGCGTATGTGCTAAGGTTCTGAGAGGTCGTACATGCCACTTAGGCTTTTCTTTCATAATGATATATTTTGAAAATATAAAAATCTTTGTATTTTTATTATTAGTATGCGTCATGATTTAAAACTTATTTTAAAGTTATTGCATTTCTAGCTTTAGACTGTATGTGAGGTCAACCCTTTTAAAGCTTTTACTTACATATCTAGTGGCGCTTATTAAAATTCTTGGCTCTTTTGGATGGGGCTGAAGATGCCAACCCAGTCACAAACATATGCCAGCCTTGACCACATATTTTGCACGCACTTAGATACTTTTTATAGGCTATTGTTAGTGGTTTGTGCCTTTCTGGGCATTTTGTTTGATGCTTTGTGTGTTTATTGTGTTTGAGACATGCACATCTAAGAGGAACTATGTGTACACAGCCTATCTTTCAGTACTTGAAGAGCCCTCATTTCCAGTGTGCAGCAGCTTATTTCTGCTCTCCTCTCCTGACTTCAGCAAAGGCTCTGACATCTGACTAGATTGTGCCACATGGTGATTGTCGTTATGTTATCAGAGAGGTGTATCAGTTGGGACTACCTACGGATACCATCTTGAATGGTTGGAAACCAAGGTAATTATTTAGTGTAAATGCCATCTACTACTGAGGTGGAAACACTCCACCGCACCACTCATTTGGAGGTCAAATGATGGCCAAGAAGTTGCATATGGTATACCTATCATGCTAAGTGAATCCTCTGAAGATGTACCTGCCATACTAAATGGAACCAGAAACCTAATTTTGAATATCGATGGTTCATAATTTATGTAAACTGATGGACCTGCATCTCCAACAGTTGATGGCTTTAACGCATTATCATTCACATCGTCCCTTTCATAGCTGTCATTTTTTATGCCATGTTAGACCTCTCATCTCGACAAAGCAACTCAATTTTGTTTATGGCTTGATGTGACGTGCTATAATCATTGCGGCTACACATTGGCTGAACTATCTTTCAACTTACATAAAAAATTGATGCTGTAATAAGCAAAATTATAAATATGAGCGAGGAACTAAATAATTTTTTTTTTTAATGTTACAAACCGAAATTCACTCGTTTGCTGTTTGGGATAATAGATCAATAGAGCTTTGGTGGGTGCTTGCAGCCTATATAATAAAGCCCAGGATCCATCCGGTTATAAGTATCTACCCTTTTTTATGTATCCTGATCATGATGGACCATGAAGGAACACCTATTTTCCCATTATTGATTGTATCTACTATCTATAATGATAGCCTACTTAATTCATCATCTTTTTTTCCTCTTCTGTGTGCTTAATTATAGCTAGGCTTCATTGAATCAATGTTCATTTGTTGCACTTCACCGAACAACCTCTTAATATAATATCATAAATGCTACTCGAATCCACACCAGCTAATAAGTGAGATGAAATGCGGGTTTATGATGCACTTCAAACACTAGAGGTGTTATTGAGCCAAGTCAACTCTTGTATCAACTTAGGCTCAGCTCAATAAGTGGCTCACGGTTTGAGCTCCCTGACCTAACAAGCCAAGCTTAAGTTGGTCCCGACTCGACTCGTTAGTTTGTGAACCGCGTCATTTTAAAAAATATTATTATAAAATACACTCAAATTATATTAGTTTCAAGGAAATATCTCTAGATTTTTAAAAATATTAAAGAAAATTGATAATTTACATATTTTATCAATGATTGTTTATTATATATCTCCTACTTTTTTAAATTATTTGTCATTTTAATATAATATTAGCTTGAATTAATATTATTTTTCCTTTCATAGTAAACAGAAAGGCTATACTTATAGAATTAAGCTTGAGCTCTAACTTATTTAATTAATGAACCTCAAGCTCAATCGAGTGTTTCTTGAGCTCAACTATACTCATTTACATCTCTACTCCAAGCCCTGCAATAAAATGAGGGCATGTGACATGTGATCTCTAGCTATAAATAAGTGTGAAGCTACATCTTGCTTGGTAGAGAATATAATCAAATCAGCAATGTAATTGTAAATAATTGAAACAACAAAAAACAACAACAACAGAACCTTTATTCCACCATGTGGGGTCGACTACATGAATCTTTTTTCTCCATCGCGTTCTATGTTGTGTCATATTTTCATTCAATTCTAATAAATTAAGATCCTTTTTTATACAATACGCCCAAGTCTTCCTAGGTCTACCTCTGCCTTTCTTAACATAAGTCGCATCTGAAACTCCTACTCTTCTAAGCGGTTCATTAGATGGTCGACGTTTAATGTGACCAAACCATCTAAGATGACTTTCTCTAATTTTGTCCGTCAGTGGAGCTACACCAACCCTATCAGGGATATATTCATTTCGCATTTTGTCTCTAAGTGTAAAGCCGCTCACCCACCTAATCATTCTCATCTCCGCAACACTTAACTTAGTATTATGCTTCTCTTTTAAAGGCCAACATTCAGCGCCATAGAGCATTGTAGGCCTCACCACCATCTTATAAAATTTTCCTTTCTGTCTAAGTGGTACTTCTCTATCACACAATAGGCCCGAAGCATTCTTCCACTTCAACCAACCAACTAGAATTCTTCTAATAACATCCCCATCAATATCACCATTATTTTAAACAATAGATCCGAGATATCTAAAGATATCTAAAGCGTTTACACCTTTTAATAATTTGATTACCCATAGTTGCATTTCCGTCACTAGAGCTACTACTACTAAAATTACATTCCATGTATTCAGTTATAGTTCTACTCAAGCGAAGTCCTTTAGACTCCAAGGTAGACCTTCATAATTCAAGTTTTTCTTGAGCTTTTTCTCTCGTCTTATCCACAAGAAGGATGCCTTCAGCAAAAAAGCATACACCAAGGTACATGCTTATGTAAGTGTCCAGTAAGACCATCCATAACTAAAGCAATAAAATATGGGCTTAAAGCCGATCCTTGATGTAAACCAATAGAAATAAGAAAATAATTGGTCAATCCTCCCATTCGAACACATGTAACAGTTCTTGTATATATATCTCTAATGACTTGAATAACTGAAAGATAAATTTAAAATACCAGATTACGTAACTTGTATCATCTGGTTATGTTGCCCAATCAAACCTGTGCAGGCACGTTACACTAGAATAATCTTATTGTGGTGGCCGTTCATGTCCACTCTCATGATGACTAGATTCTCTAGGATTTGTAGCCGTTCATGTCCACTCTCATGATGACTAGATTCTCCCTTTTGTTTGGGGTGCTTTCTAGGAGCATCCTCAACCAGTTAGTCTATAGAAGTTTTTTAGGATTTGTAAGAGAATTATTAAAAGAAAAAAGCATGATAAGGCTTTGAATTAATTGTAATGCTTTGTTAAAATTATTTGGTGTTGTTTTTTAATTTAATGGAAACGCCGTTCTAGTATGATCTATTAGTCCGCACATGTGACAAATTTCATTGTTTTGGAATTTCGGTTTATTCATGGTGTTTGTGTACTTTCTACTTCATGGCCAACTAGTTTTCTTAAAACTTGGTGAAAGAAGTCTAACGATGCCATACTTTTGGTCAAGTAATGTCACTCTTATTTGAAATCACATGGAACTCATACTTACATGTGAGTTTGTGATTGTCGATGGCACATTAGGAAGGCATAAATTTGACAGCTAATTCGAAGCTTGCTTAATATTGTAATTGCATGTGAGCAAGTGATCTGAAAGTTTGCAATTCCATGACCTCCAAGGAATACTCAGAATGACTGACAAGCTTAATTCGTAGACCTCAAACTCTTGCAAGTTTTTGCAGATAGGTGCTACTAATCTTGTAGTTTCAAGTTCTTTGCATCCAGCTACGTGCCTTTGTTGTAAAACTTGATTGGTTAGATACTTAAAACTAAGTGACACTGTCATTGCTTGATAAAAGGAGCATTGATATTATATTAAGATTAAACATATCAGTGCTTGAATTGACAAAACTCTAGGACAATTCGAAAATCTATTGAATTATTCAGCAGCATTTGTAGATAGTTTTGCACTCAATTCCACCATCATGTAGAAGTGATCACTCGAAAGGATCCCTTTTTATCATCCATTCAATTGCTTTAGTTTTTAAATTTGTAATATTTGTAATGCATTGGCTAAAAATCTATTTATCATTGGTGTTGTTTGCTTAATATATTTTCTAGCACCGGGATTCTACATATGAAATTGCCATTCATCATAAATTTTTTCTCAAGAATATCATAGACGATACCTTGAGCAACCCAAGATAATGTCCTTACCCACATATGAGTCCAACGTAATGATCTGAAATTATGCATGCCTTGCCTAGTAGAAACTCTTTGAATGACTTCACAACGTGTTCACGAACCACAAGCGTGAGTTATTCCATTTAGAATCCACAATGGTAATCACTATTTGAAATAAATTATTTTAGTATCAATTGCTTCGACTAATTCATTATCTCTTTATTTGCCTTGGCAAAAAAAAAAAAAGTTCTCATTCATGCTCAACATTAGGAAAAATATTTACGTACGGAGAACGCACGCAGCTCTCCGTGCGTAATCCCCTCCCAATTACTTCTCAATAACCTCTGTGAAGGTTATTGGGAGGTTATTGCAGAGTTATTTCGGTGTTATTTGGAGTCAATACGCTTCGCGGTTACACTATCACTTTCCGCCGTTGCACTTTCACATTTTCTCTGGTATTAGAGTATTTAGTCTAATAAACGCCGAAATAACTCCTTAATAGCCCCCCAATAACCTTCGTAGAGGCTATTGAGAAGTTATTGGGAGTGGATTACGCGCGGAGAGTTTCATGCTTTTTCCGCACGTAAATATTTCTCCAACATTAGATGACAATTACTCCATCCGCTGATTAATGGTCCAAATGCCTAGAATAATCGTTGGAATTTAATTTAAGGTCCACTCTGTATTATGTAAATAGGCTTCCCATAACTGAAGAAATGATGTCGATAAATTTAGATGAAGTTTGATACAGTTCTTCCCAATTTTCAAATATGATTTTGACGGCCCTCCGGCTATACATTATTTCATAACCTTCAACAACAGAGTCAAGATGGAATTCTGAATCAAATCTTGGTCCATGCTTTCTCATTACATAATTGGATGACAATGGTTGCAAGATTTTTCAATATTAACTTCATCAACCTTTCATGGGGCAAACTCCATATATACAGGATACCTTTTGTGATAGCAGTATTATATATAGTCACATGCTTGTGGATATGAGTCACTATAAAATTATTATTAACTAGAAAATGACATACTTTTAATTTGTTTCAATGTCATATAAAAGATTGAAATTATATGTTCCTTCACTCTATTGAATTTCTATGTTGAGGAATTTTAACTGGTTGACTTCTACCTCCAACATACTTACACACTGTCCAATATATAACAATCTATCATACCCCTTCATTAGTTGAACAACTCTTTCACTCATTTTAGTATGAGTATACACTTATGATGAAATTGTGATAGAAATATTCAAATGACTAATAATGCTTACTAACATATGTCTATATATCACTAAGTATTTTTCAATAAATAGTTTCAAAATTATTAGTATAAATTTTAAATATTAGAGTTATAAATATATAAATATTGTATGATATGTTTGTGAATTTCTAAAAAAGAATCTGTTATACCCGAAAGAAAAGAAAATGTATGATAAGATTTTTTATTAAAAGTTCTATTTCTATAATAAAAATGCTGGGGAAAATTATGCTGACTATGAACATCATTCATAGTCACCAATCATAACGGATTTATGCAAACTACATTATTGATTTCGAAAGAATAAGAGCAAATGTATTTCTGAAAAAATAAGAGCAAATGTATTTCACATCAAACACGAGATGCCTTGAAATAGTTATGCTTGACTCATGATTATTTAAAAATAAATAGTGGAAAATATTTATATTAATTTCTTTGTTATCTTACTTTTCTAATCACATCAAATTTTATGCATTAGAAATATATATTTTTCAAAAATAAATTAATAGAATATTTTTTACTGCACTTTAAACATAAAACTGTTTTATAAATAAATATAAAAATTAGATCTTAGATACATAAAAAAGCTGTTGTATTTTGTAAATAATAAACTTTATTTTTGTATGAATACTTTAAAATATTTATTAATCATAACAAATTCTATTTATTCAAATTAAATCAAAAACAACATTACTTATTTAGTTTACATGGTTTGTATCAATTGATTATGATAAACTTATAAATTCATATTTAAGAACGTTGGATTCTATAAAAATTCTGACTAAATTGTATACAGAAATATTAAAAGAAAATTACTCAAGTAAATAAAAAAGTATATGCTAAAAGAAAATATGAAATTTCACTAACCAAAAACTAGATTACTGAATGACTTTGGGTTTGCTTAAATCTCCAAAAAATGCTGTTAGATCTTCAAAAAAAAATGTTTAATTTGAGAATGAAAGTGAGGGTATGAAGTTCATTTTTTAAGGGTGAATGGGGACTTATATAGGGGGTGGAATGAGCCCCCAACTGAAAAAGTAAAAATGGGAAGCTGGCAACTTTGCCCATGTGAGCAGGATTTTTTTTTAATGGGTTAGCCGAGTCACCACCTACGTGGTTGTTAAGTCTGATGTCAGGGAAAAGAAATCTTATCAAATTTTCATATTAATTTTTATAATAAATCTGTTTTAAAAATTTAGCCTAAAGATATGGCGGGCAAAGTAGCAAAATGCTGAGATGATCGATAATCTATATGTAATCTATAAACCAAGAGAAAGCAGCAAGTCTGGTAACAGTAAAGCATTATAGCAACCAATAAGCCAAGCAAGCCCACTATAGAGTCTGCAAACAGGCTAAAACATCGCAAACCGAGCAAGGAAGTGTGCTTTTTGGTTTATTGTTATTTTCCTTGGACGATATTTCTTTTTATGATTCATAGATACGTGAACTGATTGCATATACTCATGACCTGTTTACTGGCAGGATTTGTCAAAGTTGAACAGAGATCCAGCACGAACTCTTTATGTCAGTGGGCATGCTCTAGAGTCTACCCTTCAGCCAGAGAATTGTGTTCCCATCAAGCCATGGAAACTTGAAAACGATGATACGGCTCTTCTGGATCTAATACCATTTCTTGAATGTAAGTTTTTTTTTGACGTCATCTTAATCCTTAATGATAACTCCCTACTAAATTTGAGCTTTTCTCAGTGAATTTAGATTTTACGTATTTAATTTATCATTTAATGTGTTTAAATCCTGGACAGACATTGCTGTACACCGGCCTGCTGATATAAGACCTGTACTTGCATCTTATCAAGGCCATGACATAGCTGCTGAATTTATAGAGCGTTCAAAAGCACATCAGAGGTAAAGGACATTTACTGTTGTTGTTTCTTAATCGCATTAACGCATCAACCCGTAACATTCGCTTATGATCTATTTAGTTGCCTGTTGCTAAAAGACATGTTTTAGAACCTGATGGCTTTATTCAGTCATTTGTAATAGAAATCATTAAATTAAGGAGTTGTAGAACCTATATCACACATTATTAATTGCATCCAATAAAAAAATAGGTCCTAAAAAATTTTGTTTTTTTCTAAAAAGTCCTATTTATTCACTGCCAATCAAAATTTTGTCCTCAACTGATTTTGTTGGTTTCTTGTTTGATGTAGTCGCAACTGAGAAAATTTTCAATTGTATGCATAGATTTCTTTTTAATTGTTGGTAATTTTTTGCACTCGTTATTTTGAAATAACATTTTTGCCAAGGGCAGATGCCTTATATTTTATGTTTTGGTTTTTATGTCTCATTTGTTAGGAGGATGCAAGAACAGAAGCAGCACGGTTATTTTTGGAGGCGCTGAAGGTGCACGTTCAATGCTTGGACAACATTGTTAAAACATTTTGAATGCTCTTTCACCAATTAATTAAATGTAGTTCTGATCCATATTGAGTTTACCTTGGATCATTGTGGAGAGGCAAGGATGCTCAACTATTTATTTTTTTTATTTTGGTTTAAATGTCAAGGTGCGGTAAGTTTAGGAATTTTGCGTACTTGAGAAACTAGGTAGCTTGGTGATTTAATGGTGTTTGTATATGTATGCACGACTTCAGACATTTTTTGAGGTTGTCAAGTATTTTACATTTACCAGTCACCCTCCAATTCCATTTTTCTCAATCCCAAGCTCTCCAGATTGAACTCTTACGAACCTGTGCTTGCCCTTGCAGCTCGTGCCTTGTGAGCTTGAAAATGTTGGAGACTGGACAAAGAGTTCTAAGGACGAGGGATTGTTGTTGATCATGAACCCTATTTTCAGGAGCTATTGTGGGAAAGAGTGGTTTTCTGGTAAAAATATTCATTTTAAAATAAGCAGAATTCGTGAAAGTATTCATTTTCCCAGTTGATTTTTGGTGAATTTTTTTATCGTCTGTAAAAATCCGTGGAAATGTTTTTTCTACGCATGTTAATCTTCCAGTAAAAAAAAAAAAAAAAAGTTCCAGTGGATTGTTTTCCCCGATAAAAGAGCCCGTGGTACGTTAGCCTTTTATTTATGAACGATTTTTTTAATTGATTTTTTGCTGGTAATTCATGTGTCAGCCATAAACTGCAATTATTTTATCATCAACTCTGTTCAACGTGCTTTGATTGATTAACCATATCAGGACATATTTTGTATTCATAAAATAATATTACAGCACATAGTTCATAATATCGTAGAACACCTTTATATGAATATATCACTGATATTACCATCGAATAAATTTAAATCAACGAAATTTTCTATAAAATAATGATTGTCATTTAAATCTAAACATAAAGAAAAGGCGTTTAAATATTGCAAACGTAAATAATATTTTCTCTCTTAATCTCTCTCTCTTATCCTCTCCAATTATCTATGCTTTATCCTATTATTGATATAGAATTTGGATTCTTCGGCGTCATGCCCAAGGAATATAGCATTAGATGAGGAATAGAGAGAGAGGGAGAGGGCATAGCATACTATTGAGCACTCCTTTTATTATGAAGGGAGTTCGTTACCTATATGGTTAGGTTGATAGATTTTTACATATTGTGCTTCAAGGGTATGTAGATACGGTGGGGGCATTTTGGTTTAATACATAATAACAAAATATGTATCATAAGAGTGTGGTTGCGCAGTAAGTGATTTTTTTGTTCCGGCGGATATGATTTTTGTGTGTCTTCTTGGGATGTTACGCCTTTGGTTTCTTATTACCTATGTGCGAGTGGTTTGGTATGTTGTGATGATATTGGGCTGTTCTCGGTAGGTTCTAGTGGTTCACGCCTCTCTTCCCTTGTTCCCCTTGGTTGTCCTCATTATCCAACCTTACTCGTTTTTGACAAAGTTCCTCAATTTTTTAGCTTATTGATAGTGATGAATGCAAAAAAGACAAGAAAAAATTAATGCAAGTAAATCTTTCAACGCCTATTTATTGTTATAAAAAAGCATCCTATATTTTTGAGCATGTGATCGTCAAATACATATCTATGAGATGTGGCTTCATAATTTTGGATTTGCTTTTGCTCTGTTAGCTTTTATGTTTTTTCCTGTAGTTTCATGATGGAAAAGGGGTCTAATTCCAGATTGCAGTCTACTGATAAGAACACGGTGTTGGTTGCTTTTGGGATCAAATCTCGCTGTCCCTCAAGTGAGACGTTGAAAAGAAAGCCGATAAAAAACTGAAATTGACGGAGGAAACGGGGACATGGAATCATTAAATTTGATATGCGACAAGTTGAGGAGGTCCCCTTTCAGGATTGACACCAGGTCAGGGATTTTAGTGTTGGGCTCGTTGGTGGGAGTTCCCTCGACAGCTTACCTCCAGTGGATTCTCTCGAGTGTTCCTCTCTTTTTTGATGATCAACAAATCAGAGGGAGTAACCCATGCATTTAATGAGAAGATATCTGTGGGAGATTTGCCATCCCGCGTTGCGGGAGGTAGGACTTGGTCTAAGGTGAATTAGACTTTAGTTAAGATTATTTTCCCTCTTTTCCTTCTCTAATATAGGATGTGTATCAACTATCTTCTTCATGCATATGGAGATCTGGAGATCTCCGTGCAGACCATCTTTCGAGGGTCGTTGGGAGTGGCGGTCCAATCGTTATGATGTTTTCGGCTTCAGGTGATCTAGTTGTCAGTGAAGGAGATGTAGTTAGTCATCTTGTCAAAGTTGACGCGACGCGGGAGGAAGTTATTAACGGTTTTTAGTTGTCTTCATAGACTTCCATGTTCTGAATGTCGGAGATGAGAGTGGCTCCAACCTATCAGGATTAAGATTTGCAAGCTAGGCTGGAAGCGATTTGAAGAGAAGCAGTTGACCTCCAACGTGAGATGACTGAGCTCCAGGAGGACGCACTTTTCATGAAAGTCGGTTCCGAGGACTACTGAGCGACTCAATTTAAGTTTGGAGGTTGGACTTTGTATAGGAGGCTTGTCAGGAGGAGCCTATTTTTGGCCGGTGTCGAGGATCTGCTTGTAAAATATATTCTTTCTAATAGAATCTTATGTAATCATGGTTCTTGCGGTGAATAAGATTATTTATTTTTTTAAATCTGGAGATTTGTGTTTGGGGTGATGCTCTCTTCGATTCTTGTGCATGACGCTTCTATAAGTGGGTATCGAGGGTCCCATGTATGAACCTTCATGGTTTCCTTTTGTGGTGTCCTCAGTCTGTCGTTGGTTTTCCACTCATTACTGCTTCATTAGCCATTTATATGGCTCTGTGAAGACCTCATTGCATCTTTGGCCAGGTAATTTCAACAAAGCATTCCTCCTATCCCTTTCCAATGTTGCCATTACCGAGAAGACTTTGGTTTTTCATTTCAGTCTTAAGTTGCAAGCCACTCGACCAGATGAAATGGTGACTGGTAACTATGGCGGCGACATGGTAATTTATGAAGACCAGCTCCATCTTGGGCTACGACTGCTTTTATGTCATGAAATTCAATCAATCCTTAACCAATATGGGATCGTCCCCACACATTTGAGGCCCAATTCTATTGGGATGATTGCAGCCTTCATTGTGTTCTGTCGTTGGCAAGGGATTCCTTGATCCGTTGATGAGTTCAGTCGCATCTTGTTGTGTCGTGTTGAGTCTAATGACTTGTTGACCTCACTTTTGGTTGAGGTCTAATCTTTTTTTTTAGTAGCCTAGGGTATAGCTATAGAACTTTCCTGTTGACTATTCCTAGAGGACTAGAGAAGGAACTCTCAACATTAGAAATTCTACACTCTTCTTCGCTCAACTTGAAGTTCCACATATTGGTCATAACCTCTAGCACTTAGTAGGTGGGGCCAATATGGGGGAGCTCAAGGGGAGTCCCCATAGGACTGCTTGGCCTTAGGATTGACCCTAGGTGTTGGTCTGGAGCTGGTTCACTCACTTTCACTCACATTCACTCACAACCCTAAACTCAAACTTGTTGACTTTGACCACTGGATCTTTGGGAGACTCATGTAGATGAGTAGATGATCCCCTAGATCCCCTAGACCCACTAGCCCTACGCTAGGGTTTGGCTAAGACCAATACATAGAGGACCCAAATGGGGTTTCCATTGGTCCATGATTCACATAGGGTCGTTGACACCTCAATTTCACCAAAATATCCAACTTGGTCTTTTGCACCCAAATCTACCCAAATTACCTAAACACCCCAAACCCCAAATTTGACCAAATTTTCAATTTCACCCAAACTACCCAAATTTGTTCAAAAGTCATTTCAGATTATCTCAAATCACCCAAAATTGCCAAAATTATCAAAATACCCCCAAATTTACCAAAATTACCAAAATACCCTTCGGTGGCCCAAACTTTCCCAAAACCTTCAAAATCATTTCAAATGCCCCCAAAACCAATTTGAACCTTGTCATTGAGCCCAATTTGACCAATTTAGACCAAAAGCCCTAAATATTGAGCCCAATTTGACCAATTTTGACCAAAAGCTCTAAATAATTTCCCTAAATTCATATCAAATGTCCATCAATTTGATCCCAATTTCCCCCAATTTCAATTCTAAACTGAAATTCATCATGATCAAACTCAATTCAAACCAAATTCAAGTCCAATTGATCCACATTTGAGTCCAATTTTAACCCAAATAAAAAAGCTCCAATTTGGCCCAAAACATCAAAATCCCACTAAATTGAACCCCCAAATGTTTCCCATTGCCTCAATTGTGCATCATAAACTCTTTGAAACCCTTCATTGGGCACTGTTCGAGCCTCAATTTCACTTATAGTAAACTTAGACCAAAACCTCCAATTTGCCCCAATTTGGCTGTCTCTAAATGTCACCTAATTGAATGCCCAAACCCCAAAATTGACACCCAATTGATGTTGAGAACTCTTCATGATATTTCCTTAGACCATTTTCAACCATCAATTTAGACTTAACCCAACTCTAGCTCAACCTAAGCACAAGTATAACCCAACATCCCTAAATTGACCAAATTTCCAAATCCCTTCAAATTGACCAACCAAATCAACTCAAAATCACTCCAAATATTTTCTAAATTCTTTTTGACAATCATCCACACCAAATTGATGAATCAATTGGGCTCAATATCATGGCTAGCCTAACCTAAACCCAACTTCAAGACAATTTGACCCAAATTGAAGCCCTTCACCAAAATTGATTTAGCCATGCCTAAGTGACCAAATTAATGACACCACAACCCCCAAGCACACCTTAGTGACCAACCTAGACCCACTTGAACCCCACTTGACCCAGCCAAGGTGGGCTATGGATCAATGGTTCCCTAAATTAAGGGACTTCATCCCATTTTTGGGTCTAAGCCAAAATATCTCCACCATCATGATAAACCATTAGTGGTTAACCATAATTAACCCTCCCCCTGGCTCTCCTGACTTCTCTGGCCACCATCCCTGGCCCTGCCGGCTGGCCTAGTGGTCGTAAAACACCAAAACCGAGAGCCCCCATGCCTTAACACAAACCCAATTTCACCCATCCAATGTGTCTAGTGACTTAACCAACGAGACTTCAATTTCAAATCTAACCACATTAAATGTGATGATCTTATTTAATTTCAATTTAATTTTGACCAAAGAAAAATATGTTGAGATTTTCATACCTATTTTATACTATTTTTGATGATATTGCACTTTAAATAAAGGTATTTTTGATGTTTTGTTGCAGGAATGATGAATTAGGGTCATTGGAGCAAAAAAATGCAAAAAGGAGCAAATTTGGAGCGAAAATGA